>NW_026286891.1:0-12500 GCF_023373465.1 Oncorhynchus keta | reverse complement strand
TAATAATAATATAATAATAATAATAATATATAATAATATATAATAATAATAATATAATAATAATAATAATATATAATAATAATAATATATAATAATAATAATATATAATAATAATAATATGCTATCATAATAATAATATATAATAATAATAATATATAATAATAATATGCTATAATAATAATAATATATAATAATAATAATATATAATAATAATAATATATAATAATAATAATATATAATAATAATAATATGCTATCATAATAATAATATATAATAATAATAATATATAATAATAATAATAATATATCATAATAATAATATATAATAATAATAATATATAATAATAATAATATATAATAATAATAATATATAATAATAATAATATGCTATAATAATAATAATATATAATAATAATAATATATAATAATAATAATATATAATAATAATAATATATAATAATAATAATAATAATAATAATAATATAATAATAATAATATATAATAATAATAATATAATAATAATAATAATATATGCCATTTAGCAGACGCTTTTATCCAAAGCGACTTACAGTCATGTGTGCATACATTCTACGTATGGGTGGTCCCGGGGATCGAACCCACTACCCTAGCGTTACAAGCGCCATGCTCTACCAACTGAGCCACAGAAGGACCACAAGGTGACCCAAGTCTGGTAACAGGTGAATATTTTAGCGAACAGCGAGGCAGGGAAGTAAAACCCGGGGCACTGACATGATAAGAAAACAGCCTAAACATCGTTATGGAGAGGATGGCACCAGTTCTATAGGATTAACCCACTTGTAACGTGGCTCATATAGAGAGGATGGCACCAGTTCTATAGGATTAACCCACTTGTAACGTGGCTCATATAGAGAGGATGGCACCAGTTCTTAACCCACTAACATGGCTTAACCCACTTGTAACATGGCTCATATAGAGAGGATGGCACCAGTTCTATAGGATTAACCCATAATGGCTCATATAGATATATGGCACCAGTTATAGGATTAACCCACTTGTAACGTGGCTCATATAGAGAGGATGGCACCAGTTCTATAGGATTAACCCACTATAACGTGGCTCATATAGAGGATGGCACCAGTTCTATAGGATTAACCCACTTGTAACATGGCTCATATAGAGAGGATGGCACCAGTTCTATAGGATTAACCCACTTGTAATGGCTCATATAGAGGGATGGCACCAGTTCTATAGGATTAACCCACTTGTAACGTGGCTCATATAGAGAGGATGGCACCAGTTCTATAGGATTAACCCACTTGTAACATGGCTCATATAGAGAGGATGGCACCAGTTCTATAGGATTAACCCACTTGTAACATGGCTCATATAGAGAGGATGGCACCAGTTCTATAGGATTAACCCACTTTGTAACGTGGCTCATATAGAGAGGATGGCACCAGTTCTATAGGATTAACCCACTTGTAACGTGGCTCATATAGAGAGGATGGCACCAGTTCTATAGGATTAACCCACTTGTAACGTGGCTCATATAGAGAGGATGGCACCAGTTCTATAGGATTAACCCACTTGTAACGTGGCTCATATAGAGAGGATGGCACCAGTTCTATAGGATTAACCCACTTGTAACGTGGCTCATATAGAGAGGATGGCACCAGTTCTATAGGATTAACCCACTTGTAACGTGGCTCATATAGAGAGGATGGCACCAGTTCTATAGGATTAACCCACTTGTAACGTGGCTCATATCGAGAGGATGGCACCAGTTGTGTAGGATTAACCCACTTGTAACGTGGCTCATATAGAGAGGATGGCACCAGTTCTATAGGATTAACCCACTTGTAACGTGGCTCATATAGAGAGGATGGCACCAGTTCTATAGGATTAACCCACTTGTAACGTGGCTCATATAGAGAGGATGGCACCAGTTCTATAGGATTAACCCACTTGTAACGTGGCTCATATAGAGAGGATGGCACCAGTTCTATAGGATTAACCCACTTGTAACGTGGCTCATATCGAGTATAATTATAATAATAATAAATAATAATAATATTATTATATATTATAATATATTATAATTAATAATTATATTTAAACAATTATCTTATTCCTCCTCTCTCTGTTTCCAGGTTGACTGAGTGATGGGATGGCGATGACAGTGAACCCTCGGGGCATCATACAGACTTCTCCTTCTCTTCCTCGCTCCGCCCAACTCCTCCTCCTCCTCCTGCACCTTCTGCTCCTGCACCTCCTGCTCCTGCACCACCTCTCCGACGGGGTCCAGGCCCAGCTCAGCTCCTCTGTGTTGTCATTCACCCAGGCTTCCTACAACGTTTCAGTCTATGAGGTAGGTAGATGAAGATTACAGAATCGGACCAGTAGTCAGGAGGTTGTTGGTTTGAAGCCCTGGCCCGGGTAATAGCTGGGAAGAAAGAACTGATTACCCTAACCCACCCCCCATGCTCTAACAGAGCCCCACCCCAACCCCCCATGCTCTAACAGAACCCCACCCCAACCCCCCATGCTCTAACAGAGCCCCACCCCAACCCCCATGCTCTAACAGAGCCCCCACCCCAACCCCCATGCCCTAACAAAGCCCCACCCAACCCCCATGCTCTAACAGAGACCCACCCCAACCCCCATGCTCTAACAGAACCCCACCCCAACCCCTCATGCTCTAACAGAGCCCACCCCAACCCCCATGCTCTAACAGAGCCCCACCCCAACCCCATGCTCTAACAGAACCCCACCCCAACCCCCATGCTCTAACAGAACCCCACCCCAACCCCCATGCTCTAACAGAGCCCCACCCCAACCCCACCCCACCCCCCCATGCTCTAACAGAGCCCCACCCCAACCCCCCATGCTCTAACAGAGCCCCACCCCAACCCCCCATGCTCTAACAGAGCCCCACCCCAACCCCCCATGCTCTAACAGAGCCCCACCCCAACCCCACCCCACCCCCCATGCCTGCTCTATCAGAGCCCCACCCCAACCCCCCATGCTCTATCAGAGCCCCACCCCAACCCCCCAACCCCCCATCCTACCACTTAAATAGTAGAGAAGACGTCTAGCTAGAAGAGTAGTGCATGCCAGCCTGTTGCCCATAGAACTGTTTAGAGGGGCCTCCTGCGGTGCGACTCAATAGAACTGTTTAGAGGGGCCTCCTGCAGTGGCACTCCATAGAACTGTTTAGAGGGGCCTCCTGCGGTGGCACTCCATAGAACTGTTTAGAGGGGCCTCCTGCAGTGGCACTCCATAGAACTGTTTAGAGGGGCCTCCTGCAGTGGCACTCCATAGAACTGTTTAGAGGGGCCTCCTGCAGTGGCACTCCATAGAACTGTTTAGAGGGGCCTCCTGCAGTGGCACTCCATAGAACTGTTTAGAGGGGCCTCCTGCGGTGGCACTCCATAGAACTGTTTAGAGGGGCCTCCTGCAGTGGCACTCCATAGAACTGTTTAGAGGGGCCTCCTGCGGTGGCACTCCATATAACTGTTTAGAGGGGGCCTCCTGCAGTGGCACTCCATAGAACTGTTTAGAGGGGCCTCTGCGGTGGCACTCCATAGAACTGTTTAGAGGGGCCTCCTGCAGTGGCACTCCATAGAACTGTTTAGAGGGCCTCCTGCGGTGGCACTCCATAGAACTGTTTAGAGGGCCTCCTGTGGTGCCACTCCATATAACTGTTTAGAGGGGCCTCCTGCGGTGCCACTCCATAGAACTGTTTAGAGGGGCCTCCTGTGGTGCCACTCCATATAACTGTTTAGAGGGGCCTCCTGTGGTGCCACTCCATATAACTGCTTAGAGGTCCTCCTGTGGTACCACTGCATATAACTGGTTAGAGGGTCCTCCTGTGGTACCACTGCATATAACTGGTTAGAGGGGCCTCCTGTGTACCACTGCATATAACTGGTTAGAGGGGCCTCCTGTGGTACCACTGCATATAACTGGTTAGAGGGGCCTCCTGTGGTACCACTGCATATAACTTTTTAGAGGGCCTCCTGCGGTGCCCTCCATAGAACTGTTTAGAGGGCCTCCCTGCGTGGCCACTGCATAGAACTGTTTAGAGGGGCCTCCTGCGGTGCCACTCCATACAACTGTTTAGAGGGGCCTCCTGCGGTGCCACTCCATACAACTGTTTAGAGGGGCCTCCTGCGGTGCCACTCCATAGAACTGTTTAGAGGGGCCTCCTGCGGTACCACTCCATAGAACTGTTTAGAGGGACTCCTGTGCTGCCACTCCATAGAACTGTTTAGAGGGGCCTCCTGCAGTACCACTGCATATAACTGGTTAGAGGGGCCTCCTGCGGTGCCCCTGCATATAACTGTTTAGAGGGCCTCCTGTGGTACCACTCCATATAACTGTTTAGAGGGGCCTCCTGTGGTACCACTCCATATAACTGTTTAGAGGGGCCTCCTGCAGTGGCACTCCATATAACTGTTTAGAGGGGGCCTCTGCGGTGCCCTCCATATAACTGTTTAGAGGGGCCTCCTGTGGTGCCACTGCATATAACTGGTTAGAGGGCCTCCTGCGGTGCCACTCCATAGAACTGTTTAGAGGGGCCTCTGCGGTGCCACTCCATAGAACTGTTTAGAGGGGCCTCCTGCAGTGGCACTCCATAGAACTGTTTAGAGGGGCCTCCTGCAGTGGCACTCCATAGAACTGTTTAGAGGGGCCTCCTGCGGTGGCACTCCATAGAACTGTTTAGAGGGGCCTCCTGCAGTGGCACTCCATATAACTGTTTAGAGGGGCCTCCTGCGGTGCCACTCCATATAACTGGTTAGAGGGGCCTCCTGCAGTACCACTCCATATAACTGGTTAGAGGGGCCTCCTGTGGTGCCCCCTCCATATAACTGTTTAGAGGGGCCTCCTGCAGTACCACTCCATAGAACTGGTTAGAGGGCCTCCTGTGGTGCCACTCCATATAACTGTTTAGAGGGCCTCCTGCAGTGCCCTCCATATAACTGTTTAGAGGGTCCTCCTGCAGTGCCCCTCCATATAACTGCTTAGGGTCCTCCTGTGGTACCACTGCATATAACTGGTTAGAGGGTCCTCCTGTGGTACCACTGCATATAACTGGTTAGAGGGGCCTCCTGTGGTACCACTGCATATAACTGGTTAGAGGGGCCTCCTGCGGTACCACTCCATAGAACTGTTTAGAGGGGACTCCTGTGCTGCCACTCCATAGAACTGTTTAGAGGGCCTCCTGCAGTACCACTGCATATAACTGGTTAGAGGGGCCTCCTGCGGTGCCCCTGCATATAACTGGTTAGAGGGGCCTCCTGCGGTGCCCCTGCATATAACTGTTTAGAGGGGCCTCCTGCGGTGCCACTCCATAGAACTGTTTAGAGGGGCCTCCTGCAGTGCCACTCCATAGAACTGTTTAGAGGGGCCTCCTGCGGTGCCACTCCATAGAACTGTTTAGAGGGGCCTCCTGCGGTGCCACTCCATAGAACTGTTTAGAGGGCCTCCTGCAGTGCCCCTCCATATAACTGGTTACATTTACATTTACATTTAAGTCATTTAGCAGACGCTCTTATCCAGAGCGACTTACAAATTGGTGCATTCACCTTATGACATCCAGTGGAACAGCCACTTTACAATAGTGCATCTAAATCTTAAAGGGGGGTGAGAAGGATTACTTATCCTATCCTAGGTATCCTGGTTAGAGGGGCCTCCTGCAGTACCACTCCATAGAACTGTTTAGAGGGGCCTCCTGTGCTGCCACTCCATAGAACTGTTTAGAGGGGCCTCCTGCAGTACCACTGCATATAACTGGTTACAGGGCCTCCTGCAGTGCCCCTCCATATAACTGCTTAGAGGGGCCTCCTGGGGTGCCCTCCATATAACTGCTTAGAGGGGTCCTCCTGTGGTACCACTGCATATAACTGGTTAGAGGGGCCTCCTGTGGTACCACTGCATATAACTGGTTAGAGGGGCTTCCTGCGGTGCCACTCCATAGAGCTGTTTAAAGGGGCCTCTGCGGTGCCACTCCATAGAACTGTTTAGAGGGGCCTCCTGCGCTGCCACGCCATAGAACTGTTTAGAGGGGCCTCCTGCGCTGCCACGCCATAGAACTGTTTAGAGGGGCCTCCTGCGTGGCCACTGCATAGAACTGTTTAGAGGGGCCTCCTGCGGTGCCACTCCATACAACTGTTTAGAGGGGCCTCCTGCGGTGCCACTCCATACAACTGTTTAGAGGGGCCTCCTGCGGTGCCACTCCATAGAACTGTTTAGATGGGCCTCCTGCGGTACCACTCCATAGAACTGTTTAGAGGGGCCTCCTGTGCTGCCACTCCATAGAACTGTTTAGAGGGGCCTCCTGCAGTACCACTGCATATAACTGGTTAGAGGGGCCTCCTGCGGTGCCCCTGCATATAACTGTTTAGAGGGCCTCCTGTGGTGCCACTCCATAGAACTGTTTAGAGGGGCCTCCTGCAGTGCCCTCCATATAACTGTTTAGAGGGCCTCCTGTGGTACCACTCCATATAACTGTTTAGAGGGGCCTCCTGCGGTGCCACTCCATAGAACTGTTTAGAGGGCCTCCTGCAGTGCCACTCCATAGAACTGTTTAGAGGGGCCTCCTGCGGTGCCACTCCATAGAACTGTTTAGAGGGCCTCCTGCGGTTCCACTCCATAGAACTGTTTAGAGGGGCCTCTGCGGTGCCACTCCATAGAACTGTTTAGAGGGGCCTCCTGCAGTGCCACTCCATAGAACTGTTTAGAGGGGCCTCTGCGGTGGCACTCCATAGAACTGTTTAGAGGGGCCTCCTGCAGTGGCACTCCATAGAACTGTTTAGAGGGCCTCCTGCAGTGGCACTCCATAGAACTGTTTAGAGGGGCCTCCTGCAGTGGCACTCCATAGAACTGTTTAGAGGGCCTCCTGCAGTGGCACTCCATAGAACTGTTTAGAGGGGCCTCCTGCGGTGGCACTCCATAGAACTGTTTAGAGGGCCTCCTGCAGTGGCACTCCATAGAACTGTTTAGAGGGGCCTCTGCGGTGGCACTCCATATAACTGTTTAGAGGGGCCTCCTGCAGTGGCACTCCATAGAACTGTTTAGAGGGGCCTCCTGCGGTGGCACTCCATAGAACTGTTTAGAGGGGCCTCCTGCAGTGGCACTCCATAGAACTGTTTAGAGGGGCCTCCTGCGGTGGCACTCCATAGAACTGTTTAGAGGGGCCTCCTGTGGTGCCACTCCATATAACTGTTTAGAGGGCCTCCTGCGGTGCCACTCCATAGAACTGTTTAGAGGGGCCTCCTGTGGTGCCACTCCATATAACTGTTTAGAGGGGCCTCCTGTGGTGCCACTCCATATAACTGCTTAGAGGGTCCTCCTGTGGTACCACTGCATATAACTGGTTAGAGGGTCCTCCTGTGGTACCACTGCATATAACTGGTTAGAGGGGCCTCCTGTGGTACCACTGCATATAACTGGTTAGAGGGGCCTCCTGTGGTACCACTGCATATAACTGGTTAGAGGGGCCTCCTGTGGTACCACTGCATATAACTTTTTAGAGGGGCCTCCTGCGGTGCCACTCCATAGAACTGTTTAGAGGGGCCTCCTGCGTGGCCACTGCATAGAACTGTTTAGAGGGCCTCCTGCGGTGCCACTCCATACAACTGTTTAGAGGGGCCTCCTGCGGTGCCACTCCATACAACTGTTTAGAGGGGCCTCCTGCGGTGCCACTCCATAGAACTGTTTAGAGGGGCCTCCTGCGGTACCACTCCATAGAACTGTTTAGAGGGGACTCCCTGTGCTGCCACCCATAGAACTGTTTAGAGGGGCCTCCTGCAGTACCACTGCATATAACTGGTTAGAGGGGCCTCCTGCGGTGCCCCTGCATATAACTGTTTAGAGGGCCTCCTGTGGTACCACTCCATATAACTGTTTAGAGGGGCCTCCTGTGGTACCACTCCATATAACTGTTTAGAGGGGCCTCCTGCAGTGGCACTCCATATAACTGTTTAGAGGGGCCTCCTG
The DNA here is from genome assembly GCF_023373465.1 of Oncorhynchus keta. Classification (NCBI taxonomy): domain Eukaryota; kingdom Metazoa; phylum Chordata; class Actinopteri; order Salmoniformes; family Salmonidae; genus Oncorhynchus; species Oncorhynchus keta. The sequence continues at coordinate 4,518 of NW_026286891.1, read as the reverse complement.
CGGTGCCCCTCCATATAACTGTTTAGAGGGGCCTCCTGTGGTGCCACTGCATATAACTGGTTAGAGGGGCCTCCTGCGGTGCCACTCCATAGAACTGTTTAGAGGGGCCTCCTGCGGTGCCACTCCATAGAACTGTTTAGAGGGGCCTCCTGCAGTGGCACTCCATAGAACTGTTTAGAGGGCCTCCTGCAGTGGCACTCCATAGAACTGTTTAGAGGGCCTCCTGCGGTGGCACTCCATAGAACTGTTTAGAGGGGCCTCCTGCAGTGGCACTCCATATAACTGTTTAGAGGGGCCTCCTGCGGTGCCACTCCATATAACTGGTTAGAGGGGCCTCCTGCAGTACCACTCCATATAACTGGTTAGAGGGGCCTCCTGTGGTGCCCTCCATATAACTGTTTAGAGGGGCCTCCTGCAGTACCACTCCATAGAACTGGTTAGAGGGGCCTCCTGTGGTGCCACTCCATATAACTGTTTAGAGGGGCCTCCTGCAGTGCCCCTCCATATAACTGTTTAGAGGGTCCTCCTGCAGTGCCCCTCCATATAACTGCTTAGAGGGTCCTCCTGTGGTACCACTGCATATAACTGGTTAGAGGGTCCTCCTGTGGTACCACTGCATATAACTGGTTAGAGGGGCCTCCTGTGGTACCACTGCATATAACTGGTTAGAGGGGCCTCCTGCGGTACCACTCCATAGAACTGTTTAGAGGGGACTCCTGTGCTGCCACTCCATAGAACTGTTTAGAGGGGCCTCCTGCAGTACCACTGCATATAACTGGTTAGAGGGGCCTCCTGCGGTGCCCCTGCATATAACTGGTTAGAGGGCCTCCTGGTGCCCCTGCATATAACTGTTTAGAGGGGCCTCCTGCGGTGCCACTCCATAGAACTGTTTAGAGGGGCCTCCTGCGGTGCCACTCCATAGAACTGTTTAGAGGGGCCTCCTGCGGTGCCACTCCATAGAACTGTTTAGAGGGGCCTCCTGCAGTGGCACTCCATAGAACTGTTTAGAGGGGCCTCCTGCGGTGCCCCTCCATATAACTGGTTACATTTACATTTACATTTAAGTCATTTAGCAGACGCTCTTATCCAGAGCGACTTACAAATTGGTGCATTCACCTTATGACATCCAGTGGAACAGTCACTTTACAATAGTGCATCTAAATCTTAAAGGGGGGTGAGAAGGATTACTTATCCTATCCTAGGTATCCTGGTTAGAGGGGCCTCCTGCAGTACCACTCCATAGAACTGTTTAGAGGGGCCTCCTGTGCTGCCACTCCATATAACTGCTTAGAGGGGCCTCCTGCAGTACCACTCCATAGAACTGTTTAGAGGGGCCTCCTGTGCTGCCACTCCATATAACTGCTTAGAGGGGCCTCCTGGGGTGCCCCTCCATATAACTGCTTAGAGGGTCCTCCTGTGGTACCACTGCATATAACTGGTTAGAGGGGCCTCCTGTGGTACCACTGCATATAACTGGTTAGAGGGGCCTCCTGCGGTGCCACTCCATAGAACTGTTTAGAGGGGCCTCCTGCAGTGCCACTCCATAGAACTGTTTAGAGGGGCCTCCTGCGCTGCCACGCCATAGAACTGTTTAGAGGGGCCTCCTGCGCTGCCACGCCATAGAACTGTTTAGAGGGGCCTCCTGCGTGGCCACTGCATAGAACTGTTTAGAGGGGCCTCCTGCGGTGCCACTCCATACAACTGTTTAGAGGGGCCTCCTGCGGTGCCACTCCATACAACTGTTTAGAGGGGCCTCCTGCGGTGCCACTCCATAGAACTGTTTAGATGGGCCTCCTGCGGTACCACTCCATAGAACTGTTTAGAGGGGCCTCCTGTGGTGCCACTCCATATAACTGGTTAGAGGGACCTCCTGCAGTGCCCCTCCATATAACTGTTTAGAGGGGCCTCCTGCGGTGCCACTCCATAGAACTGTTTAGAGGGGCCTCCTGTGGTACCACTGCATATAACTGTTTAGAGGGGCCTCCTGCAGTACCACTGCATATAACTGTTTAGAGGGGCCTCCTGTGGTACCACTCCATATAACTGTTTAGAGGGGCCTCCTGCGGTGCCACTCCATAGAACTGTTTAGAGGGGCCTCCTGCAGTACCACTCCATAGAACTGTTTAGAGGGGCCTCCTGCGGTGCCACTCCATAGAACTGTTTAGAGGGGCCTCCTGTGGTGCCACTCCATATAACTGTTTAGAGGGGCCTCCTGCAGTGCCACTGCATATAACTGTTTAGAGGGGCCTCCTGCAGTGCCACTCCATAGAACTGTTTAGAGGGGCCTCCTGTGGTGCCAATCCATAGGACTGTTTAGAGGGGCCTCCTGTGGTGCCACTCCATATAACTGTTTAGAGGGGCCTCCTGCGGTACCACTGCATATAACTGTTTAGAGGGGCCTCCTGTGGTACCACTCCATATAACTGTTTAGAGGGGCCTCCTGCGGTGCCACTCCATAGAACTGTTTAGAGGGGCCTCCTGCAGTGCCACTCCATAGAACTGTTTAGAGGGGCCTCCTGCGGTGCCACTCCATAGAACTGTTTAGAGGGGCCTCCTGCGGTTCCACTCCATAGAACTGTTTAGAGGGGCCTCCTGCGGTGCCACTCCATAGAACTGTTTAGAGGGGCCTCCTGCAGTGCCACTCCATAGAACTGTTTAGAGGGGCCTCCTGTGGTGCCAATCCATAGAACTGTTTAGAGGGGCCTCCTGCGGTGCCACTCCATAGAACTGTTTAGAGGGGCCTCCTGCGGTGCCAATCCATAGAACTGTTTAGAGGGGCCTCCTGCAGTACCACTTCATAGAACTGTTTAGAGGGCCTCCTGCGGTGCCACTCCATAGAACTGTTTAGAGGGGCCTCCTGCAGTGCCACTCCATATAACTGTTTAGAGGGGCCTCCTGCAGTGCCACTGCATATAACTGTTTAGAGGGGCCTCCTGCAGTGCCCCTCCATATAACTGTTTAGAGGGGCCTCCTGTGGTACCACTGCATATAACTGGTTAGAGGGGCCTCCTGTGGTACCACTGCATATAACTGTTTAGAGGGGCCTCCTGTGGTACCACTGCATATAACTGGTTAGAGGGGCTTCCTGCGGTGCCACTCCATAGAACTGTTTAGAGGGGCCTCCTGCGGTGCCACTCCATAGAACTGTTTAGAGGGGCCTCCTGCGCTGCCACGCCATAGAACTGTTTAGAGGGGGCCTCCTGCGTGGCCACTGCATAGAACTGTTTAGAAGGGCCTCCTGCGGTGCCACTCCATACAACTGTTTAGAGGGGCCTCCTGCGGTGCCACTCCATAGAACTGTTTAGATGGGCCTCCTGCGGTACCACTCCATAGAACTGTTTAGAGGGGCCTCCTGTGCTGCCACTCCATAGAACTGTTTAGAGGGGCCTCCTGCGGTGCCACTCCATAGAACTGTTTAGAGGGGCCTCCTGCGGTGCCACTCCATAGAACTGTTTAGAGGGGCCTCCTGCGCTGCCACGCCATAGAACTGTTTAGAGGGGCCTCCTGCGTTGCCACTCCATAGAACTGTTTAGAGGGGCCTCCTGCGGTGCCACTCCATACAACTGTTTAGAGGGGCCTCCTGCGGTGCCACTCCATACAACTGTTTAGAGGGCCTCCTGCGGTGCCACTCCATAGAACTGTTTAGATGGGCCTCCTGGGTACCACTCCATAGAACTGTTTAGGGGGCCTCCTGTGCTGCCACTCCATAGAACTGTTTAGAGGGGCCTCCTGTGCTGCCACTCCATAGAACTGTTTAGAGGGCCTCCTGCGGTGCCACTCCATGTTTAGAGGGGCCTCCTGAACTGTTTTAGAGGGGCCTCCTGCGCTGCCACGCCATAGAACTGTTTAGAGGGGCCTCCTGCATGGCCACTGCATAGAACTGTTTAGAGGGGCCTCCTGCGGTGCCACTCCATAGAACTGTTTAGAGGGGCCTCCTGTGGTGCCCTCCTGCAGTACCACTGCATATAACTGGTTAAAGGGGCCTCCTGCAGTGCCCCTCCATATAACTGTTAGAGGGGCCTCCTGCAGTACCACTCCATATAACTGTTTAGAGGGGCCTCCTGCGGTGCCACTCCATAGAACTGTTTAGAGGGGCCTCCTGCGGTGCCACTCCATAGAACTGTTTAGAGGGGCCTCCTGCGGTGCCACCCATATAACTGTTTAGAGGGGCCTCCTGCAGTGCCCCTCCATAGAACTGTTTAGAGGGGCCTCCTGCGGTGCCACTCCATAGAACTGTTTAGAGGGGCCTCCTGCGGTGCCACTCCATAGAACTGTTTAGAGGGGCCTCCTGCGGTGCCACTCCATAGAACTGTTTAGAGGGGTCCTGCAGTGCCCCTCCATAGAACTGTTTAGAGGGGCCTCCCTGCGGTGCCACTCCATAGAACTGTTTAGAGGGGCTTCCTGCAGTGCCCTCCATAGAACTGTTTAGAGGGGCCTCCTGCAGTACCACTGCATATAACTGTTAGAGGGGCCTCCTGCAGTACCCTGCATATAACTGTTTAGAGGGCCTCCTGCGGT
>NW_026286890.1:0-35356 GCF_023373465.1 Oncorhynchus keta | reverse complement strand
GGCAAACTCTAGCCTGTTAAAGTTAAGCCCCGGAGTGAGACCCCAGGGCAAACTCTAGCCTGTTAAAGCTAAGCCCCGGAGTGAGACCCCAGGGCAAACTCTAGCCTGTTAAAGCTAAGCCCCGGAGTGAGACCCCCAGGGCAAACTCTAGCCTGTTAAAGCTAAGCCCCGGAGTGAGACCCCCAGGGCAAAGCTCTAGCCTGTTAAAGCTAAGCCCGGAGTGAGACCCCCAGGGCAAACTCTAGCCTGTTAAAGCTAAGCCCCGGAGTGAGACCCCAGGGCAAACTCTAGCCTGTTAAACTAAGCCCCGGAGTGAGACCCCCAGGGCAAACTCTAGCCTGTTAAACTAAGCCCCGGAGTAAGCAAACTCTGGGTTAAAGCGAAGCCCCGGAGTGAGACCCCAGGGCAAACTCTAGCCTGTTAAAGACCCCGGAAGACCCCAGGGCAAACTCTAGCCTGTTAAAGACCCCCCCCAGGGCAAACTCTAGCCTGTTAAAGCTAAGCCCCGGAGTGAGACCCCAGGGCAAACTCTAGCCTGTTAAAGCTAAGCCGGAGTGAGACCCCCAGGGCAAACTCTAGCCTGTTAAAGCTAAGCCCCGGAGTGAGACCCCAGGGCAAACTCTAGCCTGTTAAAGCTAAGCCCCGAGTGAGACCCCAGGGCAAACTCTAGCCTAAAGCTAAGCCCCGGAGTGAGACCCCCAGGGCAAACTCTAGCCTGTTAAAGCTAAGCCCCGGAGTGAGACCCCAGGGCAAACTCTAGCCTGTTAAAAATAAGCCCCGGAGTGAGACCCCAGGGCAAACTCTAGCCTGTTAAAGCTAAGCCCCGGAGTGAGACCCCCCAGGGCAAACTCTAGCCTGTTAAAGCGAAGCTAACCCCAGCCTCTAAGCCTGTTGAAGCTAAGCCCGGCGTGAGTGCCTGTTAGACCCCAGGGCAAACTCTAGCCTGTTAAAGCTAAGCCCCGAAGGGCAAACTCTAGCCTGTTAAAGCGAAGCCCCGGCGTGAACCCCCAGGGCAAACTCTAGCCTGACAGCGAAGCCCGGAGTGAGACCCGCAGGGCAGACCAGTCTAGCAGACCCAGACCTTAAAGCTAAGCCAAGGCCTTGTTCTCCCTTTGAGGTGAATAGATAGACAGGCCCCCAGGGTTCTAAGGTAGATGCTAGCCTGTTAACTCTACCCTAGCCCCGAGCCATTTATTTTATCTTTATTTTTACATTTTTATTGTGAAACAAACATGTATCCTTTACATACAACTAATACAATATGGGATGATTATGGACTATGGTTATGGAGGGTATGAAACAAGGGATTATGGACTGTGGCTAAGTGTATATATGAAACTAGGGGATCATGGACTATGTTTAAGTGTATATATGAAACTAGGGATCATGGACTATGTTTAAGGGTATGAAACTAGGGATCATGGACTATGTTTAAACAAGGGTATGAAACTAGGGATCATGGACTATGTTTAAGTGTATATATGAAACTAGGGATCATGGACTATGTTTAAGGGTATGAAACAAGGGATTATGGACTGTGCTTAAGGGTATGAAACAAGGGATCATGGACTATGTTTAAGTGTATGAAACAAGGGATCATGGACTATGTTTAAGGGATCATGAAACAAGGGATCATGGACTATGTTTAAGGGGGATATGAAACAAGGGATCATGGACTATGCTTAGGAGGGTATGAAACAAGGGATCATGGACTATGTTTAAGCTAAGTGTATATATGAAACTATGAAACAAGGGATCATGGACTATGTTTAAGTGTATGAAACTAGGTTTAGCTCCTTTCAGTAACCACGAGCACAACCGTTCCTTGATTTTAACTGGCTGACTTTATTCTGTAGTTTTAGTCAGAATTATCACCTTCCGTGAGAACTATAAAGTAAAATGAAAAATACAGTTAAGCACACTCTTACCGACCTTATCTTACGAGTGACTTATTAGCTTGGTATAACTCTGAAGTGCTTACATACATAACAGTTTAACCGGCGTTATAACAGGTTCAGATTAACACATGAATAAAGGAACAAATACCTCATTGGCTGCTTATTACAGAAGGAGAAATCAAACTTCACACTTATTATTCCTGGCATGAATTCACACTTCATTGTAACATACACTCTTCAACCTTTATGAACTACACCCGATGACATGAAAACTTAGCTAACGCAGCGCAGGGATTGCCTTCCTCCAAAGGTGTGTTGCTACAATAAGGATCCCCGTTACAACAGTATTAGCTACGTAGTTCCGCTTGTATTATCATTTCCCCGCACAGCGGACACATAAACAATTCAAACAAAAGACAACGACATAACCTGTAAGTCTAACTGTCAGTTACACTCCCACCAATCACCAGTGATTTCTGTGAAAGGGGTCTGCAGGTTTCTTGATCGGCTTCCAGGAGGGTGACTGTCTTATGGATGGCCCTCTCCAGACAGGTGGGTTTGGTGATGCGTTTACCTCTCTCATCTTCGGTTGAGTCGCTGATCAGTAACTTGAATCTTCTCACCCGGCCATCCTGTCCCGGGTACACTTCTGTAACCTTTGCCAATTTCCACTGGTTGCGTGGTGCAGTATCATCTTGCAAAATGACAATGTCATTAATCCTTGCGTTTCTTCAGTCTTTACTCCATTTCTGTCTGTGTTGGAGGTTTAATGCGTTGAATACGGTTAGCTACAAAGACGTGGAATCTTCTGGCTTCATTGTTGATGTAGCCAAGAACTACCTTCGACTCTGTCCAGAAGTATTCCTGTAGACCTTGTATCTCTAACTCCTTTTTGAGCATGTCACTTGTTCGAACAGCTACCACCGCTGCTGAAAGTTCCAGTCGTGGTATGGTCGTAACCTTGGAAGGGGCGACTCTCGACTTTGCCATAACTAGGGAGCAATGAACTTCTCCTGCGGTGCTGATTGTTCTGAGGTATGAGCACTCTCCATAACCTGAGGTACTAGCCGGAGAAGTGATGGAGCTCATAACTCTGCACCTCCTGAAACTGATGGCAAGTACCTTCTGTTGGATCCTTACTTCAGACAAGTTTTGTAGACCTTGGAGCCAGAATTCTACTGGGAACGTAGGTCATCTGGAAGGGGGTCATCCCAGTCGATTCTGTCACGACACATCCGCTGCAAGATCTGCTTCCCACCAGGACAAAGGGTGCCACAAACCCAAGCGGATCATATACAGAGGCTAACTGTAGACAACACTTCTTCTTGTGAGTGGGCGTTCCTGACAACTACTCTAAACTGGAACTCGTCTTGATGCGACACACCACAGTACACCAAGCGCCTCCATGTGTGGTTCACCAGAGCCATATCCAGGTCTTTGGCACCCTTGGCACGTTCTTCCTTGGGAATTGTGGCTATAACTTCCTTGCTGTTAGAGATAAACTTGTGCAACCGAAGTTTGCCGATGCTGCAAAGCCTTCTTGCTTCTTTCCTCAGCTGGGCCGCTTCAGCTTCAGACGATACGCTCGTCAACCCATCATCAACATAAAAGTTCCTTTCTATGAACTGGATAGACTTCTCAAGCTTCCTCGTCCTTCGGCAGCAAGATGTTTGAGACCATAGTTGGCAACCAGGAGATGAAGCTGCGCCTCGAACAAGTGGACCTTCATACGATACGCTGAGGGTTGAGACTCTAGACTCCGTTCTCCTGGGCCAAAGGAACCGTAGATAATCTTGGTCTTCTCTGCTTTCACATGAAACTGGTGGAACATGCACTCTACGTCACATGATTGCAACTGGACCCTTAAAACGACAAAAGGATGCCCCAGCAATGTGTTTGTCAACTCTGGACCGGTAAGGAGATGATCATTCAAGGACGTTCTCTCAAAACTTAGCTGAGCAGTCAAAGACGACTGCATCTTCCCAGGCTTTTGTGGGTGATAAACTCCATGGTGCGGGATATACCATGCTGGATGCTTGTTAATTTCTCTTTAGAGACCTTCTCAGCATCTCCACAAGCTATAGTCTCTCCATGAATGCTGTGTAGTCCTTGTAGTACTGCTTGTCTCTCCTTAGGCTCCTTTCCAGGCACTTGAGTCGGTGAACTGCACATGTTTTATTGTTCGGGCAGATTGGGTCTTTCTTTCCTTAAATGGCAGCTGCATCTCATAATGTCCATTGTCCTTACGTCTGATGCCCTTTCATTTTCTTCAGGAACCTGATATCCTCTGAGATATGAGTCCTTCAGTACCCTCGCTGAAGTCAGATCTGCTGCCTGATACTGTCCAGTGTTGTGATTACCTCTCTTGCATGTGTTCTACAAAACATAGTGTACTTGATTTGTGAGGTTGGAAGAAGATTGGAAGGCTTGGCATCACCTGCTCAATTTATAACCTGATGACTCACTCAATAGTTTCAGTCGATATGATTTACAGTCACTGATGCTCCAGCCAAGATCTGTTCTCTGAGCAAAAGGCTGATTTCCTTACCAGACACAATTTCTCTTGGAAGGAGAGCCTGGGAGCAGTTGTAGCCAATTAAGAGACCGACATCACAGCTCTGTTGAGGAGCAATCTCCTCTGCAATGTGTTCAAGATGAGACCATGCTCTTGCAGTCTCTGGAGTAGGAATATGATCTCTGTTTGCAGGAATAAACTCTCTCGAGTAGGTCGTTGGCAGAGGGATTTTCTTCTCCAAGTAAAACCCTCTAACCTGCAAACCAGACAGCTTCTGGCAGGGCACAGTGGTATTTCTTGAAGCCATTGTAGAGAGTTTCAGTTGGACTGGCTCCTTCCTTGTATTGAGAGCCTTTGTTGTCTCTTCAAGGATAAAGTGGTGTCGCTCTGGGTGTCAAGAAGTGCATACACAAGAACTTCACGATCTGGCTCACTTGTGGTTGACACCCATACTGGAATGATTGTGGAGGTGTGAGTGTTAATGTCCCTTACGACTCTGTTAGATATGGCCTCACTCTGACTCTCTTGTCCCCTTATCTCTGTGGAGGTTTCTCCATCCCTTTAACCTTTCTTAGTACGATCTTCGTGCAGGCAGGATGGATGCCTCCCTCTGACACGTGTCGCAGGTGTTCCTGTTATCACAATCTTTTGATCGATGCCCAGGCCTTAAACAGCCAAAGCACAATTTATTCTCTTGAACAAACTTCTGTCGTGCTCTGCGGTGGGCTTATCCATAACTCAGCATTTGTGGAGACCAGACCTGACTTCTCAGAAGACACATTTACATTTAAGCTCATTTTAGCAGACGCTCTTATCCAGAGCGACTTACAAATTGGCATACACCTTATGACAACCAGTGGAACAGCCACTTGCATCTAAATCTTGTTGGGGGAGAAGGGGGAGAAGGATTACTTACCCTTACTTACCCTATCCTAGGTATTCCTTGAAGAGGTGGGGTTTCAGGTGTCTCCGGAAGGTGGTGATTGACTCCGCTGTCCTGGCGTCGTGAGGGAGTTTGTTCCACCATTGGGGGCCAGAGCAGCGAACAGTTTTGACTGGGCTGAGCGGGAACTGTACTTCCTCAGTGGTAGGGAGGCGAGCAGGCCAGAGGTGGATGTGAACGCAGTGCCCTTGTTTGGGTGTAGGGCCTGATCAGAGCCTGAGGTACTGAGGTGCCGTTCCCTCACAGCCCGTAGGCGAGCACCATGGTCTTGTAGCGGATGAGCTTCAACTGGAAGCCAGTGGAGAGAGCGGAGGAGCGGTGATGTGGAGAGAACTTGGGAAGGTTGAACACCAGACGGGCTGCGGTGTTCTGGATGAGTTGTAGGGGGTTTAATGGCACAGGCAGGAGCCCAGCCAACAGCGAGTTGCAGTAATCAAGACGGGAGATGACAAGTGCCTGGATTAGGACCTGCGCCGCTTCCTGTGTGAGGCAGGTCGTACTCTGCGGATGTTGCAGAGCATGAACCTACAGGAACGGGACACCGCCTTGATGTTAGTTGAGAACGTCAGGGTGTTGTCCAGGATCACGCCAAGGTTCTTAGCGCTCTGGGAGGAGGACACAATGGAGTTGTCAACCGGATGGCTAGATCATGGAACGGGCAGTCCTCCCGGAGGAAGAGAGCCTGGCCTGCTGCGGTTCAGCTTGAGGTGGTGATCCGTCATCCACACTGATATGTCTGCCAGACATGCAGAGATGCTATTCGCCACCTGGTCATCAGAAGGGGAAAGGAGAAGATTAATTGTGTGTCGTCTGCATAGCAATGATAGGGAGAGACCATGTGAGGTTATGACAGAGCCAAGTGACTTGGTGTATAGCGAGAATAAGAGAGGGCCTAGAACAGAGCCCTGGGGGACACCAGTGGTGAGAGCGCGTGGTGAGGAGATGATTCTCGCCACGCCCACCTGGTAGGAGCGACCTGTCAGGTAGGACGCAATCCAAGCGTGGGTCACGCTGGAAAGATGCCCAACTCGGAGAGGGTGGAGAGGGAGGATCTGATGGTTCACAGTATCGAAGGCAGCCGATAGGTCTAGAAGGATGAGAGCAGAGGAGAGAGAGTTAGCTTTAGCAGTGCGGGAGCGCTCCGTGATACAGAGAAGAGTTAGTCTCAGTTGAATGACTAGTCTTGAAACCTGACTGATTTGGATCAAGAAGGTCATTCTGGAGAGAGATAGCGGCAGAGCTGGCCAAGGATCCTGCACGCTCAAGAGTTTTGGAGAGAAAAGAGAGAAGGGATACTGGTCTGTAGTTGCTGACATCGGAGGGATCGAGTGGTGGTTTTTTCAGAAGGGGTGCAACTCTCGCTTCCTTTGAAGACGGAGGGACGTAGCCAGCGGTCAGGGATGAGTTGATGAGCGAGGTAAGGTAAGGGAGAAGGTCTCCGGAAATGGTCTGGAGAAGAGAGGAGGGATAGGGTCAAGCGGGCAGGTTGTTGGGCGGCCGGCCGTCACAAGACGCGAGATTTCATCTGGAGAGAGAGGGGAGAAAGAGGTCAGAGCATAGGGTAGGGCAGTGTGAGCAGAACTGAGCGGTGTCGTTTGACTTAGCAAACGAGGATCGGATGTCATCGACCTTCTTTTCAAAATGGTTGACGAAGTCATCTGCAGAGAGGGAGGAGGGAGGGGGGGGAGGATTCAGGAGGGAGGAGAAGGTGGCAAAGAGCTCCTAGGGTTAGAGGCAGATGCTTGGAATTTAGAATGGTAGAAAGTGGCTTTAGCAGCAGAGACAGAGGAGGAAAATGTAGAGAGGAGGGAGTGAAAGGATGCCAGGTCCGCAGGGAGGGCGAGTTTTCCTCCATTTCCGCCGGCTGCCCGGGAGCCCTGTTCTGTGAGCTCGCAATGAGTCGTCGAGCCACGGAGCGGGAGGGGAGGACTGAGCCGGCCTGGAGGATAGGGGGACATAGGGAGTCAAAGGATGCAGTAAGGGAGGAGAGGAGGGTTGAGGAGGCAGAATCAGGAGATAGGTTGGAGAAAGTTTGAGCAGAGGGAAGAGAAGATAGGATGGAAGAGGAGAGAGTAGCGGGGAGAGAGAGCGAAGATTGGGACGGCGCGATACCATCCGAGTAGGGGCAGTGGGGAAGTGTTGGATGAGAGCGAGAGGGAAAAGGATACAAGGTAGTGGTCGGAGACTTGGAGGGAGTTGCAATGAGGTTAGTGGAAGAACAGCATCTAGTAAAGATGAGGTCAAGCGTATTGCCTGCCTTGTGAGTAGGGGGGAGGGTGAGAGGGTGAGGTCAAAAGAGGAGAGGAGTGGAAAGAAGGAGGCAGAGAGGAATGAGTCAAAGGTAGACGTGGGGAGGTTAAAGTCGCCCAGAACTGTGAGAGAGGTGAGCCGTCCTCAGGAAAGGAGATTATCAAGGCATCAAGCTCATTGATGAACTCTCCGAGGGAACCTGGAGGGCGATAAATGATAAGGATGTTAAGCTTGAAAGGGCTGGTAACTGTGACAGCATGGAATTCAAAGGAGGCAATAGACAGATGGGTAAGGGGAGAAAGAGAGAAAGACCACTTGGGAGAGATGAGGATCCCGGTGCCACCACCCCGCTGACCAGAAGCTCTCGGGTGTGCGAACACGTGGGCGGACGAGGAGAGAGCAGTAGGAGAAGCAGTGTTATCTGTGGTGATCCATGTTTCCGCCAGTGCCAAGAAGTCAAGGACTGGAGGGAGGCATAGGCTGAGATGAACTCTGCCTTGTTGGCCGCAGATTGGCAGTTCCAGAGGCTACCAGAGACCTGGAACTCCACGTGGGTCGTACGCGCTGGGACCACCAGGTTAGGTGGTCGCGGCCACGCGGTGTGGAGCGTTTGTATGGTCTGTGCAGAGAGGAGAGAACAGGGATAGACAGACACATAGTTGACAGGCTACAGAAAAGGCTACGCTAATGCAAGGAAATTGAATGACAAGCGGACTACACGTCTCGAATGTTCAGAAAGTTAAGCTTACGTAGCAAGAATCTTATTGACTAAAATGATTAAAATGATACAGTACTGCAAATGTTAACTGCAAAGTAGCCTATGCCAGCCTGGCAGAATTATATCATGATTATTTGCATCAATCCAGTGGCCATTTGTTTTGCAAACTCCGCAATCACATGAGCGCTACAGCAACACCGCTTAACCAAACAAAGGTCTCTTCCTGGCGCACACTTGCCTAAAAAAGTGTAACTACACCCCAAAATCGATATGTCTTCCATTTTCCCCAGACCTCAAAAGTGGTTTCCTGCTAGGGTTTTAAATGTTGTCGTGGACATAGAACATCTAATCGTGTTATATTTCTATTAAATAGGTGTACTTTTGAGAGCGAAAGCCTGCAGAAGCAGGGACAAACGGTCAACGGGGAATTATTTATTTATTTATTTATTTATTTATTTTTTTTTTTTTTTTTTTGGGGGATTTTACAGGGCCCTAATGGACTACAAACATCTCCAAGCCTAAAAGAAATGCTGAATGCACTGCCTAGATTTTGAGGTAAACGCATTGTCCATTATTTGATTTGATCAGGGCAGGGCATGGAAGCACTAACAAACTGCATTTAGTCCAATAAAAGACACAACATTATTAGGGTGATAAATAAAAGGGAGTTGCTCCACGCATGACACAAGAGAACCCTCTGCTGGAGCAAAAGCTTACAGCACCTGGTATTCCCAGGCGGTCTCCCATCCAAGTACTAACCAGGCCCGACCCTGCTTAGCTTCCGAGATCGGACGAGATCGGGCGTATTCAGGCTGGTATGGCCGTAAGCGAAGGGCAATCTCTTGGTACACTATATAAAGTCAACGTGTCGCCTACTCTTGTGACACACACTGAAAAGCTCAAACCTTGCTTGCATTTCCTGACCATATATTTCACTCTTGGGGGGGGCATATCCTAGGTTCATACTTATGACAACTTCATGGACTAGGGCCCTATAAAATACAGCGCGCACACACGGAATCACGAAATACAGACATTAAACCGAAATTCAACAATATTCAAAAATGCTTTGAACTAAGGAGGAAATCAACTCAAGGAGATTTTACATGCACGTCTACACTTTGTGTAGCCGTTGGCGATGAGGCTCATGATAACCTTCTTGTGGTAGAGAAGGAAAGGCTTCCCACAAAAACCTTCTCAATCAAATGTTAACTGCAAAGTAGCCTATGCCAGCCTGGCAGAATTATATCATGATTATTTGCATCAATCCAGTGGCCATTTGTTTTGCAAACTCCGCAATCACATGAGCGCTACAGCAACACCGCTTAACCAAACAAAGGTCTCTTCCTGGCGCACACTTGCCTAAAAAAGTGTAACTACACCCCAAAATCGATATGTCTTCCATTTTCCCCAGACCTCAAAAGTGGTTTCCTGCTAGGGTTTTAAATGTTGTCGTGGACATAGAACATCTAATCGTGTTATATTTCTATTAAATAGGTGTACTTTTGAGAGCGAAAGCCTGCAGAAGCAGGGACAAACGGTCAACGGGGAATTATTTATTTATTTATTTATTTATTTATTTTTTTTTATTTTTTTTGGGGGATTTTACAGGGCCCTAATGGACTACAAACATCTCCAAGCCTAAAAAGAAATGCTGAATGCACTGCCTAGATTTTGAGGTAAACGCATTGTCCATTATTTGATTTGATCAGGGCAGGGCATGGAAGCACTAACAAACTGCATTTAGTCCAATAAAAAGACACAACATTATTAGGGTGATAAATAAAAGGGAGTTGCTCCACGCATGACACAAGAGAACCCTCTGCTGGAGCAAAAAGCTTACAGCACCTGGTATTCCCAGGCGGTCTCCCATCCAAGTACTAACCAGGCCCGACCCTGCTTAGCTTCCGAGATCGGACGAGATCGGGCGTATTCAGGCTGGTATGGCCGTAAGCGAAGGGCAATCTCTTGGTACACTATATAAAGTCAACGTGTCGCCTACTCTTGTGACACACACTGAAAAGCTCAAACCTTGCTTGCATTTCCTGACCATATATTTCACTCTTGGGGGGCATATCCTAGGTTCATACTTATGACAACTTCATGGACTAGGGCCCTATAAAATACAGCGCACACACGGAATCACGAAATACAGACATTAAACCGAAATTCAACAATATTCAAAAATGCTTTGAACTAAGGAGGAAATCAACTCAAGGAGATTTTACATGCACGTCTACACTTTGTGTAGCCGTTGGCGATGAGGCTCATGATAACCTTCTTGTGGTAGAGAAGGAAAGGCTTCCCACAAAAACCTTCTCAATCAAATGTTAACTGCAAAGTAGCCTATGCCAGCCTGGCAGAATTATATCATGATTATTTGCATCAATCCAGTGGCCATTTGTTTTGCAAACTCCGCAATCACATGAGCGCTACAGCAACACCGCTTAACCAAACAAAGGTCTCTTCCTGGCGCACACTTGCCTAAAAAAGTGTAACTACACCCCAAAATCGATATGTCTTCCATTTTCCCCAGACCTCAAAAGTGGTTTCCTGCTAGGGTTTTAAATGTTGTCGTGGACATAGAACATCTAATCGTGTTATATTTCTATTAAATAGGTGTACTTTTGAGAGCGAAAGCCTGCAGAAGCAGGGACAAACGGTCAACGGGGAATTATTTATTTATTTATTTATTTATTTTTTTTTTTTTTTTTTTTGGGGGGGGGGGGATTTTACAGGGCCCTAATGGACTACAAACATCTCCAAGCCTAAAAAGAAATGCTGAATGCACTGCCTAGATTTTGAGGTAAACGCATTGTCCATTATTTGATTTGATCAGGGCAGGGCATGGAAGCACTAACAAACTGCATTTAGTCCAATAAAAAGACACAACATTATTAGGGTGATAAATAAAAGGGAGTTGCTCCACGCATGACACAAGAGAACCCTCTGCTGGAGCAAAAAGCTTACAGCACCTGGTATTCCCAGGCGGTCTCCCATCCAAGTACTAACCAGGCCCGACCCTGCTTAGCTTCCGAGATCGGACGAGATCGGGCGTATTCAGGCTGGTATGGCCGTAAGCGAAGGGCAATCTCTTGGTACACTATATAAAGTCAACGTGTCGCCTACTCTTGTGACACACACTGAAAAGCTCAAACCTTGCTTGCATTTCCTGACCATATATTTCACTCTTGGGGGGCATATCCTAGGTTCATACTTATGACAACTTCATGGACTAGGGCCCTATAAAATACAGCGCGCACACACGGAATCACGAAATACAGACATTAAACCGAAATTCAACAATATTCAAAAATGCTTTGAACTAAGGAGGAAATCAACTCAAGGAGATTTTACATGCACGTCTACACTTTGTGTAGCCGTTGGCGATGAGGCTCATGATAACCTTCTTGTGGTAGAGAAGGAAAGGCTTCCCACAAAAACCTTCTCAATCAAATGTTAACTGCAAAGTAGCCTATGCCAGCCTGGCAGAATTATATCATGATTATTTGCATCAATCCAGTGGCCATTTGTTTTGCAAACTCCGCAATCACATGAGCGCTACAGCAACACCGCTTAACCAAACAAAGGTCTCTTCCTGGCGCACACTTGCCTAAAAAAGTGTAACTACACCCCAAAATCGATATGTCTTCCATTTTCCCCAGACCTCAAAAGTGGTTTCCTGCTAGGGTTTTAAATGTTGTCGTGGACATAGAACATCTAATTGTGTTATATTTCTATTAAATAGGTGTACTTTTGAGAGCGAACGCCTGCAGAAGCAGGGACAAACGGTCAACGGGGAATTATTTATTTATTTATTTATTTATTTATTTTTTTTTTTGGGGGGGGGGATTTTACAGGGCCCTAATGGACTACAAACATCTCCAAGCCTAAAAAGAAATGCTGAATGCACTGCCTAGATTTTGAGGTAAACGCATTGTCCATTATTTGATTTGATCAGGGCAGGGCATGGAAGCACTAACAAACTGCATTTAGTCCAATAAAAAGACACAACATTATTAGGGTGATAAATAAAAGGGAGTTGCTCCACGCATGACACAAGAGAACCCTCTGCTGGAGCAAAAAGCTTACAGCACCTGGTATTCCCAGGCGGTCTCCCATCCAAGTACTAACCAGGCCCGACCCTGCTTAGCTTCCGAGATCGGACGAGATCGGGCGTATTCAGGCTGGTATGGCCGTAAGCGAAGGGCAATCTCTTGGTACACTATATAAAGTCAACGTGTCGCCTACTCTTGTGACACACACTGAAAAGCTCAAACCTTGCTTGCATTTCCTGACCATATATTTCACTCTTGGGGGGGGCATATCCTAGGTTCATACTTATGACAACTTCATGGACTAGGGCCCTATAAAATACAGCGCGCACACACGGAATCACGAAATACAGACATTAAACCGAAATTCAACAATATTCAAAAATGCTTTGAACTAAGGAGGAAATCAACTCAAGGAGATTTTACATGCACGTCTACACTTTGTGTAGCCGTTGGCGATGAGGCTCATGATAACCTTCTTGTGGTAGAGAAGGAAAGGCTTCCCACAAAAACCTTCTCAATCAAATGTTAACTGCAAAGTAGCCTATGCCAGCCTGGCAGAATTATATCATGATTATTTGCATCAATCCAGTGGCCATTTGTTTTGCAAACTCCGCAATCACATGAGCGCTACAGCAACACCGCTTAACCAAACAAAGGTCTCTTCCTGGCGCACACTTGCCTAAAAAAGTGTAACTACACCCCAAAATCGATATGTCTTCCATTTTCCCCAGACCTCAAAAGTGGTTTCCTGCTAGGGTTTTAAATGTTGTCGTGGACATAGAACATCTAATTGTGTTATATTTCTATTAAATAGGTGTACTTTTGAGAGCGAACGCCTGCAGAAGCAGGGACAAACGGTCAACGGGGAATTATTTATTTATTTATTTATTTATTTATTTTTTTTTTTGGGGGGGGGGATTTTACAGGGCCCTAATGGACTACAAACATCTCCAAGCCTAAAAAGAAATGCTGAATGCACTGCCTAGATTTTGAGGTAAACGCATTGTCCATTATTTGATTTGATCAGGGCAGGGCATGGAAGCACTAACAAACTGCATTTAGTCCAATAAAAAGACACAACATTATTAGGGTGATAAATAAAAGGGAGTTGCTCCACGCATGACACAAGAGAACCCTCTGCTGGAGCAAAAGCTTACAGCACCTGGTATTCCCAGGCGGTCTCCCATCCAAGTACTAACCAGGCCCGACCCTGCTTAGCTTCCGAGATCGGACGAGATCGGGCGTATTCAGGCTGGTATGGCCGTAAGCGAAAGGCAATCTCTTGGTACACTATATAAAGTCAACGTGTCGCCTACTCTTTGGGGGACAGAGATATGTCCACCTTGTGACACACACTGAAAAGCTCAAACCTTGCTTGCATTTCCTGACCATATATTTCACTCTTGGGGGGCATATCCTAGGTTCATACTTATGACAACTTCATGGACTAGGGCCCTATAAAATACAGCGCACACACGGAATCACGAAATACAGACATTAAACCGAAATTCAACAATATTCAAAAATGCTTTGAACTAAGGAGGAAATCAACTCAAGGAGATTTTACATGCACGCACGTCTACACTTTGTGTAGCCGTTGGCGATGAGGCTCATGATAACCTTCTTGTGGTAGAGAAGGAAAGGCTTCCCACAAAAACCTTCTCAATCAAATGTTAACTGCAAAGTAGCCTATGCCAGCCTGGCAGAATTATATCATGATTATTTGCATCAATCCAGTGGCCATTTGTTTTGCAAACTCCGCAATCACATGAGCGCTACAGCAACACCGCTTAACCAAACAAAGGTCTCTTCCTGGCGCACACTTGCCTAAAAAGTGTAACTACACCCCAAAATCGATATGTCTTCCATTTTCCCCAGACCTCAAAAGTGGTTTCCTGCTAGGGTTTTAAATGTTGTCGTGGACATAGAACATCTAATCGTGTTATATTTCTATTAAATAGGTGTACTTTTGAGAGCGAAAGCCTGCAGAAGCAGGGACAAACGGTCAACGGGGAATTATTTATTTATTTATTTATTTATTTATTTTTTTTTTTTTTTTGGGGGATTTTACAGGGCCCTAATGGACTACAAACATCTCCAAGCCTAAAAAGAAATGCTGAATGCACTGCCTAGATTTTGAGGTAAACGCATTGTCCATTATTTGATTTGATCAGGGCAGGGCATGGAAGCACTAACAAACTGCATTTAGTCCAATAAAAAGACACAACATTATTAGGGTGATAAATAAAAGGGAGTTGCTCCACGCATGACACAAGAGAACCCTCTGCTGGAGCAAAAGCTTACAGCACCTGGTATTCCCAGGCGGTCTCCCATCCAAGTACTAACCAGGCCCGACCCTGCTTAGCTTCCGAGATCGGACGAGATCGGGCGTATTCAGGCTGGTATGGCCGTAAGCGAAAGGCAATCTCTTGGTACACTATATAAAGTCAACGTGTCGCCTACTCTTTGGGGGACAGAGATATGTCCACCTTGTGACACACACTGAAAAGCTCAAACCTTGCTTGCATTTCCTGACCATATATTTCACTCTTGGGGGGCATATCCTAGGTTCATACTTATGACAACTTCATGGACTAGGGCCCTATAAAATACAGCGCGCACACACGGAATCACGAAATACAGACATTAAACCGAAATTCAACAATATTCAAAAATGCTTTGAACTAAGGAGGAAATCAACTCAAGGAGATTTTACATGCACGTCTACACTTTGTGTAGCCGTTGGCGATGAGGCTCATGATAACCTTCTTGTGGTAGAGAAGGAAAGGCTTCCCACAAAAACCTTCTCAATCAAATGTTAACTGCAAAGTAGCCTATGCCAGCCTGGCAGAATTATATCATGATTATTTGCATCAATCCAGTGGCCATTTGTTTTGCAAACTCCGCAATCACATGAGCGCTACAGCAACACCGCTTAACCAAACAAAGGTCTCTTCCTGGCGCACACTTGCCTAAAAAAGTGTAACTACACCCCAAAATCGATATGTCTTCCATTTTCCCCAGACCTCAAAAGTGGTTTCCTGCTAGGGTTTTAAATGTTGTCGTGGACATAGAACATCTAATCGTGTTATATTTCTATTAAATAGGTGTACTTTTGAGAGCGAAAGCCTGCAGAAGCAGGGACAAACGGTCAACGGGGAATTATTTATTTATTTATTTATTTATTTTTTTTTTTTTTTTTTGGGGGGATTTTACAGGGCCCTAATGGACTACAAACATCTCCAAGCCTAAAAGAAATGCTGAATGCACTGCCTAGATTTTGAGGTAAACGCATTGTCCATTATTTGATTTGATCAGGGCAGGGCATGGAAGCACTAACAAACTGCATTTAGTCCAATAAAAAGACACAACATTATTAGGGTGATAAATAAAAGGGAGTTGCTCCACGCATGACACAAGAGAACCCTCTGCTGGAGCAAAAGCTTACAGCACCTGGTATTCCCAGGCGGTCTCCCATCCAAGTACTAACCAGGCCCGACCCTGCTTAGCTTCCGAGATCGGACGAGATCGGGCGTATTCAGGCTGGTATGGCCGTAAGCGAAAGGCAATCTCTTGGTACACTATATAAAGTCAACGTGTCGCCTACTCTTTGGGGGACAGAGATATGTCCACCTTGTGACACACACTGAAAAGCTCAAACCTTGCTTGCATTTCCTGACCATATATTTCACTCTTGGGGGGCATATCCTAGGTTCATACTTATGACAACTTCATGGACTAGGGCCCTATAAAATACAGCGCGCACACACGGAATCACGAAATACAGACATTAAACCGAAATTCAACAATATTCAAAAATGCTTTGAACTAAGGAGGAAATCAACTCAAGGAGATTTTACATGCACGTCTACACTTTGTGTAGCCGTTGGCGATGAGGCTCATGATAACCTTCTTGTGGTAGAGAAGGAAAGGCTTCCCACAAAAACCTTCTCAATCAAATGTTAACTGCAAAGTAGCCTATGCCAGCCTGGCAGAATTATATCATGATTATTTGCATCAATCCAGTGGCCATTTGTTTTGCAAACTCCGCAATCACATGAGCGCTACAGCAACACCGCTTAACCAAACAAAGGTCTCTTCCTGGCGCACACTTGCCTAAAAAGTGTAACTACACCCCAAAATCGATATGTCTTCCATTTTCCCCAGACCTCAAAAGTGGTTTCCTGCTAGGGTTTTAAATGTTGTCGTGGACATAGAACATCTAATCGTGTTATATTTCTATTAAATAGGTGTACTTTTGAGAGCGAAAGCCTGCAGAAGCAGGGACAAACGGTCAACGGGGAATTATTTATTTATTTATTTATTTATTTATTTTTTTTTTTTTTGGGGGGGGGGGATTTTACAGGGCCCTAATGGACTACAAACATCTCCAAGCCTAAAAAGAAATGCTGAATGCACTGCCTAGATTTTGAGGTAAACGCATTGTCCATTATTTGATTTGATCAGGGCAGGGCATGGAAGCACTAACAAACTGCATTTAGTCCAATAAAAAGACACAACATTATTAGGGTGATAAATAAAAGGGAGTTGCTCCACGCATGACACAAGAGAACCCTCTGCTGGAGCAAAAAGCTTACAGCACCTGGTATTCCCAGGCGGTCTCCCATCCAAGTACTAACCAGGCCCGACCCTGCTTAGCTTCCGAGATCGGACGAGATCGGGCGTATTCAGGCTGGTATGGCCGTAAGCGAAAGGCAATCTCTTGGTACACTATATAAAGTCAACGTGTCGCCTACTCTTTGGGGGACAGAGATATGTCCACCTTGTGACACACACTGAAAAGCTCAAACCTTGCTTGCATTTCCTGACCATATATTTCACTCTTGGGGGGCATATCCTAGGTTCATACTTATGACAACTTCATGGACTAGGGCCCTATAAAATACAGCGCGCACACACGGAATCACGAAATACAGACATTAAACCGAAATTCAACAATATTCAAAAATGCTTTGAACTAAGGAGGAAATCAACTCAAGGAGATTTTACATGCACGTCTACACTTTGTGTAGCCGTTGGCGATGAGGCTCATGATAACCTTCTTGTGGTAGAGAAGGAAAGGCTTCCCACAAAAACCTTCTCAATCAAATGTTAACTGCAAAGTAGCCTATGCCAGCCTGGCAGAATTATATCATGATTATTTGCATCAATCCAGTGGCCATTTGTTTTGCAAACTCCGCAATCACATGAGCGCTACAGCAACACCGCTTAACCAAACAAAGGTCTCTTCCTGGCGCACACTTGCCTAAAAAGTGTAACTACACCCCAAAATCGATATGTCTTCCATTTTCCCCAGACCTCAAAAGTGGTTTCCTGCTAGGGTTTTAAATGTTGTCGTGGACATAGAACATCTAATCGTGTTATATTTCTATTAAATAGGTGTACTTTTGAGAGCGAAAGCCTGCAGAAGCAGGGACAAACGGTCAACGGGGAATTATTTATTTATTTATTTATTTATTTTTATTTTTATTTTTTTTTTTGGGGGGGGGGATTTTACAGGGCCCTAATGGACTACAAACATCTCCAAGCCTAAAAAGAAATGCTGAATGCACTGCCTAGATTTTGAGGTAAACGCATTGTCCATTATTTGATTTGATCAGGGCAGGGCATGGAAGCACTAACAAACTGCATTTAGTCCAATAAAAAGACACAACATTATTAGGGTGATAAATAAAAGGGAGTTGCTCCACGCATGACACAAGAGAACCCTCTGCTGGAGCAAAAGCTTACAGCACCTGGTATTCCCAGGCGGTCTCCCATCCAAGTACTAACCAGGCCCGACCCTGCTTAGCTTCCGAGATCGGACGAGATCGGGCGTATTCAGGCTGGTATGGCCGTAAGCGAAAGGCAATCTCTTGGTACACTATATAAAGTCAACGTGTCGCCTACTCTTTGGGGGACAGAGATATGTCCACCTTGTGACACACACTGAAAAGCTCAAACCTTGCTTGCATTTCCTGACCATATATTTCACTCTTGGGGGGCATATCCTAGGTTCATACTTATGACAACTTCATGGACTAGGGCCCTATAAAATACAGCGCGCACACACGGAATCACGAAATACAGACATTAAACCGAAATTCAACAATATTCAAAAATGCTTTGAACTAAGGAGGAAATCAACTCAAGGAGATTTTACATGCACGTCTACACTTTGTGTAGCCGTTGGCGATGAGGCTCATGATAACCTTCTTGTGGTAGAGAAGGAAAGGCTTCCCACAAAAACCTTCTCAATCAAATGTTAACTGCAAAGTAGCCTATGCCAGCCTGGCAGAATTATATCATGATTATTTGCATCAATCCAGTGGCCATTTGTTTTGCAAACTCCGCAATCACATGAGCGCTACAGCAACACCGCTTAACCAAACAAAGGTCTCTTCCTGGCGCACACTTGCCTAAAAAAGTGTAACTACACCCCAAAATCGATATGTCTTCCATTTTCCCCAGACCTCAAAAGTGGTTTCCTGCTAGGGTTTTAAATGTTGTCGTGGACATAGAACATCTAATCGTGTTATATTTCTATTAAATAGGTGTACTTTTGAGAGCGAAAGCCTGCAGAAGCAGGGACAAACGGTCAACGGGGAATTATTTATTTATTTATTTATTTATTTTTATTTTTTTTTTTGGGGGGGGGATTTTACAGGGCCCTAATGGACTACAAACATCTCCAAGCCTAAAAAGAAATGCTGAATGCACTGCCTAGATTTTGAGGTAAACGCATTGTCCATTATTTGATTTGATCAGGGCAGGGCATGGAAGCACTAACAAACTGCATTTAGTCCAATAAAAAGACACAACATTATTAGGGTGATAAATAAAAGGGAGTTGCTCCACGCATGACACAAGAGAACCCTCTGCTGGAGCAAAAGCTTACAGCACCTGGTATTCCCAGGCGGTCTCCCATCCAAGTACTAACCAGGCCCGACCCTGCTTAGCTTCCGAGATCGGACGAGATCGGGCGTATTCAGGCTGGTATGGCCGTAAGCGAAAGGCAATCTCTTGGTACACTATATAAAGTCAACGTGTCGCCTACTCTTTGGGGGACAGAGATATGTCCACCTTGTGACACACACTGAAAAGCTCAAACCTTGCTTGCATTTCCTGACCATATATTTCACTCTTGGGGGGGGCATATCCTAGGTTCATACTTATGACAACTTCATGGACTAGGGCCCTATAAAATACAGCGCGCACACACGGAATCACGAAATACAGACATTAAACCGAAATTCAACAATATTCAAAAATGCTTTGAACTAAGGAGGAAATCAACTCAAGGAGATTTTACATGCACGTCTACACTTTGTGTAGCCGTTGGCGATGAGGCTCATGATAACCTTCTTGTGGTAGAGAAGGAAAGGCTTCCCACAAAAACCTTCTCAATCAAATGTTAACTGCAAAGTAGCCTATGCCAGCCTGGCAGAATTATATCATGATTATTTGCATCAATCCAGTGGCCATTTGTTTTGCAAACTCCGCAATCACATGAGCGCTACAGCAACACCGCTTAACCAAACAAAGGTCTCTTCCTGGCGCACACTTGCCTAAAAAAGTGTAACTACACCCCAAAATCGATATGTCTTCCATTTTCCCCAGACCTCAAAAGTGGTTTCCTGCTAGGGTTTTAAATGTTGTCGTGGACATAGAACATCTAATCGTGTTATATTTCTATTAAATAGGTGTACTTTTGAGAGCGAAAGCCTGCAGAAGCAGGGACAAACGGTCAACGGGGAATTATTTATTTATTTATTTATTTATTTATTTTTTTTTTTTTTTGGGGGATTTTACAGGGCCCTAATGGACTACAAACATCTCCAAGCCTAAAAAGAAATGCTGAATGCACTGCCTAGATTTTGAGGTAAACGCATTGTCCATTATTTGATTTGATCAGGGCAGGGCATGGAAGCACTAACAAACTGCATTTAGTCCAATAAAAAGACACAACATTATTAGGGTGATAAATAAAAGGGAGTTGCTCCACGCATGACACAAGAGAACCCTCTGCTGGAGCAAAAGCTTACAGCACCTGGTATTCCCAGGCGGTCTCCCATCCAAGTACTAACCAGGCCCGACCCTGCTTAGCTTCCGAGATCGGACGAGATCGGGCGTATTCAGGCTGGTATGGCCGTAAGCGAAAGGCAATCTCTTGGTACACTATATAAAGTCAACGTGTCGCCTACTCTTTGGGGGACAGAGATATGTCCACCTTGTGACACACACTGAAAAGCTCAAACCTTGCTTGCATTTCCTGACCATATATTTCACTCTTGGGGGGCATATCCTAGGTTCATACTTATGACAACTTCATGGACTAGGGCCCTATAAAATACAGCGCGCACACACGGAATCACGAAATACAGACATTAAACCGAAATTCAACAATATTCAAAAATGCTTTGAACTAAGGAGGAAATCAACTCAAGGAGATTTTACATGCACGTCTACACTTTGTGTAGCCGTTGGCGATGAGGCTCATGATAACCTTCTTGTGGTAGAGAAGGAAAGGCTTCCCACAAAAACCTTCTCAATCAAATGTTAACTGCAAAGTAGCCTATGCCAGCCTGGCAGAATTATATCATGATATTTGCATCAATCCAGTGGCCATTTGTTTTGCAAACTCCGCAATCACATGAGCGCTACAGCAACACCGCTTAACCAAACAAAGGTCTCTTCCTGGCGCACACTTGCCTAAAAAAGTGTAACTACACCCCAAAATCGATATGTCTTCCATTTTCCCCAGACCTCAAAAGTGGTTTCCTGCTAGGGTTTTAAATGTTGTCGTGGACATAGAACATCTAATCGTGTTATATTTCTATTAAATAGGTGTACTTTTGAGAGCGAAAGCCTGCAGAAGCAGGGACAAACGGTCAACGGGGAATTATTTATTTATTTATTTATTTATTTATTTTTTTTTTTTTTTTTTGGGGGGATTTTACAGGGCCCTAATGGACTACAAACATCTCCAAGCCTAAAAAGAAATGCTGAATGCACTGCCTAGATTTTGAGGTAAACGCATTGTCCATTATTTGATTTGATCAGGGCAGGGCATGGAAGCACTAACAAACTGCATTTAGTCCAATAAAAAGACACAACATTATTAGGGTGATAAATAAAAGGGAGTTGCTCCACGCATGACACAAGAGAACCCTCTGCTGGAGCAAAAGCTTACAGCACCTGGTATTCCCAGGCGGTCTCCCATCCAAGTACTAACCAGGCCCGACCCTGCTTAGCTTCCGAGATCGGACGAGATCGGGCGTATTCAGGCTGGTATGGCCGTAAGCGAAAGGCAATCTCTTGGTACACTATATAAAGTCAACGTGTCGCCTACTCTTTGGGGGACAGAGATATGTCCACCTTGTGACACACACTGAAAAGCTCAAACCTTGCTTGCATTTCCTGACCATATATTTCACTCTTGGGGGGGCATATCCTAGGTTCATACTTATGACAACTTCATGGACTAGGGCCCTATAAAATACAGCGCGCACACACGGAATCACGAAATACAGACATTAAACCGAAATTCAACAATATTCAAAAATGCTTTGAACTAAGGAGGAAATCAACTCAAGGAGATTTTACATGCATGCATTTACATGCACGTCTACACTTTGTGTAGCCGTTGGCGATGAGGCTCATGATAACCTTCTTGTGGTAGAGAAGGAAAGGCTTCCCACAAAAACCTTCTCAATCAAATGTTAACTGCAAAGTAGCCTATGCCAGCCTGGCAGAATTATATCATGATTATTTGCATCAATCCAGTGGCCATTTGTTTTGCAAACTCCGCAATCACATGAGCGCTACAGCAACACCGCTTAACCAAACAAAGGTCTCTTCCTGGCGCACACTTGCCTAAAAAGTGTAACTACACCCCAAAATCGATATGTCTTCCATTTTCCCCAGACCTCAAAAGTGGTTTCCTGCTAGGGTTTTAAATGTTGTCGTGGACATAGAACATCTAATCGTGTTATATTTCTATTAAATAGGTGTACTTTTGAGAGCGAAAGCCTGCAGAAGCAGGGACAAACGGTCAACGGGGAATTATTTATTTATTTATTTATTTATTTATTTTTTTTTTTTTGGGGGGATTTTACAGGGCCCTAATGGACTACAAACATCTCCAAGCCTAAAAAGAAATGCTGAATGCACTGCCTAGATTTTGAGGTAAACGCATTGTCCATTATTTGATTTGATCAGGGCAGGGCATGGAAGCACTAACAAACTGCATTTAGTCCAATAAAAAGACACAACATTATTAGGGTGATAAATAAAAGGGAGTTGCTCCACGCATGACACAAGAGAACCCTCTGCTGGAGCAAAAGCTTACAGCACCTGGTATTCCCAGGCGGTCTCCCATCCAAGTACTAACCAGGCCCGACCCTGCTTAGCTTCCGAGATCGGACGAGATCGGGCGTATTCAGGCTGGTATGGCCGTAAGCGAAAGGCAATCTCTTGGTACACTATATAAAGTCAACGTGTCGCCTACTCTTTGGGGGACAGAGATATGTCCACCTTGTGACACACACTGAAAAGCTCAAACCTTGCTTGCATTTCCTGACCATATATTTCACTCTTGGGGGGCAT
The DNA here is from genome assembly GCF_023373465.1 of Oncorhynchus keta. Classification (NCBI taxonomy): domain Eukaryota; kingdom Metazoa; phylum Chordata; class Actinopteri; order Salmoniformes; family Salmonidae; genus Oncorhynchus; species Oncorhynchus keta. The sequence goes on along the minus strand of NW_026286890.1, from coordinate 12,366 downwards.
ATCCTAGGTTCATACTTATGACAACTTCATGGACTAGGGCCCTATAAAATACAGCGCGCACACACGGAATCACGAAATACAGACATTAAACCGAAATTCAACAATATTCAAAAATGCTTTGAACTAAGGAGGAAATCAACTCAAGGAGATTTTACATGCATGTCTACACACTTTGTGTAGCCGTTGGCGATGAGGCTCATGATAACCTTCTTGTGGTAGAGAAGGAAAGGCTTCCCACAAAAACCTTCTCAATCAAATGTTAACTGCAAAGTAGCCTATGCCAGCCTGGCAGAATTATATCATGATTATTTGCATCAATCCAGTGGCCATTTGTTTTGCAAACTCCGCAATCACATGAGCGCTACAGCAACACCGCTTAACCAAACAAAGGTCTCTTCCTGGCGCACACTTGCCTAAAAAGTGTAACTACACCCCAAAATCGATATGTCTTCCATTTTCCCCAGACCTCAAAAGTGGTTTCCTGCTAGGGTTTTAAATGTTGTCGTGGACATAGAACATCTAATCGTGTTATATTTCTATTAAATAGGTGTACTTTTGAGAGCGAAAGCCTGCAGAAGCAGGGACAAACGGTCAACGGGGAATTATTTATTTATTTATTTATTTTTTTATTTTTTTTTTTTTTTGGGGGGGGGGGATTTTACAGGGCCCTAATGGACTACAAACATCTCCAAGCCTAAAAAGAAATGCTGAATGCACTGCCTAGATTTTGAGGTAAACGCATTGTCCATTATTTGATTTGATCAGGGCAGGGCATGGAAGCACTAACAAACTGCATTTAGTCCAATAAAAAGACACAACATTATTAGGGTGATAAATAAAAGGGAGTTGCTCCACGCATGACACAAGAGAACCCTCTGCTGGAGCAAAAGCTTACAGCACCTGGTATTCCCAGGCGGTCTCCCATCCAAGTACTAACCAGGCCCGACCCTGCTTAGCTTCCGAGATCGGACGAGATCGGGCGTATTCAGGCTGGTATGGCCGTAAGCGGGCAATCTCTTGGTACACTATATAAAGTCAACGTGTCGCCTACTCTTTGGGGGACAGAGAAATGTCCACCTTGTGACACACACTGAAAAGCTCAAACCTTGCTTGCATTTCCTGACCATATATTTCACTCTTGGGGGGGGCATATCCTAGGTTCATACTTATGACAACTTCATGGACTAGGGCCCTATAAAATACAGCGCGCCCACACGGAATCACGAAATACAGACATTAAACCGAAATTCAACAATATTCAAAAATGCTTTGAACTAAGGAGGAAATCAACTCAAGGAGATTTTACATGCATGCATTTTACATGCACGTCTACACTTTGTGTAGCCGTTGGCGATGAGGCTCATGATAACCTTCTTGTGGTAGAGAAGGAAAGGCTTCCCACAAAAACCTTCTCAATCAAATGTTAACTGCAAAGTAGCCTATGCCAGCCTGGCAGAATTATATCATGATTATTTGCATCAATCCAGTGGCCATTTGTTTTGCAAACTCCGCAATCATATGAGCGCTACAGCAACACCGCTTAACCAAACAAAGGTCTCTTCCTGGCGCACACTTGCCTAAAAAGTGTAACTACACCCCAAAATCGATATGTCTTCCATTTTCCCCAGACCTCAAAAGTGGTTTCCTGCTAGGGTTTTAAATGTTGTCGTGGACATAGAACATCTAATCGTGTTATATTTCTATTAAATAGGTGTACTTTTGAGAGCGAAAGCCTGCAGAAGCAGGGACAAACGGTCAACGGGGAATTATTTATTTATTTATTTATTTATTTTTTTTTTTTTTTTTTTGGGGGGGATTTTACAGGGCCCTAATGGACTACAAACATCTCCAAGCCTAAAAGAAATGCTGAATGCACTGCCTAGATTTTGAGGTAAACGCATTGTCCATTATTTGATTTGATCAGGGCAGGGCATGGAAGCACTAACAAACTGCATTTAGTCCAATAAAAAGACACAACATTATTAGGGTGATAAATAAAAGGGAGTTGCTCCACGCATGACACAAGAGAACCCTCTGCTGGAGCAAAAGCTTACAGCACCTGGTATTCCCAGGCGGTCTCCCATCCAAGTACTAACCAGGCCCGACCCTGCTTAGCTTCCGAGATCGGACGAGATCGGGCGTATTCAGGCTGGTATGGCCGTAAGCGAAAGGCAATCTCTTGGTACACTATATAAAGTCAACGTGTCGCCTACTCTTTGGGGGACAGAGATATGTCCACCTTGTGACACACACTGAAAAGCTCAAACCTTGCTTGCATTTCCTGACCATATATTTCACTCTTGGGGGGCATATCCTAGGTTCATACTTATGACAACTTCATGGACTAGGGCCCTATAATACAGCGCGCACACACGGAATCACGAAATACAGACATTAAACCGAAATTCAACAATATTCAAAAATGCTTTGAACTAAGGAGGAAATCAACTCAAGGAGATTTTACATGCATGCATTTTACATGCACGTCTACACTTTGTGTAGCCGTTGGCGATGAGGCTCATGATAACCTTCTTGTGGTAGAGAAGGAAAGGCTTCCCACAAAAACCTTCTCAATCAAATGTTAACTGCAAAGTAGCCTATGCCAGCCTGGCAGAATTATATCATGATTATTTGCATCAATCCAGTGGCCATTTGTTTTGCAAACTCCGCAATCACATGAGCGCTACAGCAACACCGCTTAACCAAACAAAGGTCTCTTCCTGGCGCACACTTGCCTAAAAAGTGTAACTACACCCCAAAATCGATATGTCTTCCATTTTCCCCAGACCTCAAAAGTGGTTTCCTGCTAGGGTTTTAAATGTTGTCGTGGACATAGAACATCTAATCGTGTTATATTTCTATTAAATAGGTGTACTTTTGAGAGCGAAAGCCTGCAGAAGCAGGGACAAACGGTCAACGGGGAATTATTTATTTATTTATTTATTTTTATTTTTTTTTTTTTTTTTGGGGGGGATTTTACAGGGCCCTAATGGACTACAAACATCTCCAAGCCTAAAAAGAAATGCTGAATGCACTGCCTAGATTTTGAGGTAAACGCATTGTCCATTATTTGATTTGATCAGGGCAGGGCATGGAAGCACTAACAAACTGCATTTAGTCCAATAAAAAGACACAACATTATTAGGGTGATAAATAAAAGGGAGTTGCTCCACGCATGACACAAGAGAACCCTCTGCTGGAGCAAAAGCTTACAGCACCTGGTATTCCCAGGCGGTCTCCCATCCAAGTACTAACCAGGCCCGACCCTGCTTAGCTTCCGAGATCGGACGAGATCGGGCGTATTCAGGCTGGTATGGCCGTAAGCGAAAGGCAATCTCTTGGTACACTATATAAAGTCAACGTGTCGCCTACTCTTTGGGGGACAGAGATATGTCCACCTTGTGACACACACTGAAAAGCTCAAACCTTGCTTGCATTTCCTGACCATATATTTCACTCTTGGGGGGGGCATATCCTAGGTTCATACTTATGACAACTTCATGGACTAGGGCCCTATAAAATACAGCGCACACACGGAATCACGAAATACAGACATTAAACCGAAATTCAACAATATTCAAAAATGCTTTGAACTAAGGAGGAAATCAACTCAAGGAGATTTTACATGCACGTCTACACTTTGTGTAGCCGTTGGCGATGAGGCTCATGATAACCTTCTTGTGGTAGAGAAGGAAAGGCTTCCCACAAAAACCTTCTCAATCAAATGTTAACTGCAAAGTAGCCTATGCCAGCCTGGCAGAATTATATCATGATTATTTGCATCAATCCAGTGGCCATTTGTTTTGCAAACTCCGCAATCACATGAGCGCTACAGCAACACCGCTTAACCAAACAAAGGTCTCTTCCTGGCGCACACTTGCCTAAAAAAGTGTAACTACACCCCAAAATCGATATGTCTTCCATTTTCCCCAGACCTCAAAAGTGGTTTCCTGCTAGGGTTTTAAATGTTGTCGTGGACATAGAACATCTAATCGTGTTATATTTCTATTAAATAGGTGTACTTTTGAGAGCGAAAGCCTGCAGAAGCAGGGACAAACGGTCAACGGGGAATTATTTATTTATTTATTTATTTATTTATTTTTTTTTTTTTTTGGGGGATTTTACAGGGCCCTAATGGACTACAAACATCTCCAAGCCTAAAAAGAAATGCTGAATGCACTGCCTAGATTTTGAGGTAAACGCATTGTCCATTATTTGATTTGATCAGGGCAGGGCATGGAAGCACTAACAAACTGCATTTAGTCCAATAAAAAGACACAACATTATTAGGGTGATAAATAAAAGGGAGTTGCTCCACGCATGACACAAGAGAACCCTCTGCTGGAGCAAAAGCTTACAGCACCTGGTATTCCCAGGCGGTCTCCCATCCAAGTACTAACCAGGCCCGACCCTGCTTAGCTTCCGAGATCGGACGAGATCGGGCGTATTCAGGCTGGTATGGCCGTAAGCGAAAGGCAATCTCTTGGTACACTATATAAAGTCAACGTGTCGCCTACTCTTTGGGGGACAGAGATATGTCCACCTTGTGACACACACTGAAAAGCTCAAACCTTGCTTGCATTTCCTGACCATATATTTCACTCTTGGGGGGGGCATATCCTAGGTTCATACTTATGACAACTTCATGGACTAGGGCCCTATAAAATACAGCGCGCACACACGGAATCACGAAATACAGACATTAAACCGAAATACAATATTCAAAAATGCTTTGAACTAAGGAGGAAATCAACTCAAGGAGATTTTACATGCACGTCTACACTTTGTGTAGCCGTTGGCGATGAGGCTCATGATAACCTTCTTGTGGTAGAGAAGGAAAGGCTTCCCACAAAAACCTTCTCAATCAAATGTTAACTGCAAAGTAGCCTATGCCAGCCTGGCAGAATTATATCATGATTATTTGCATCAATCCAGTGGCCATTTGTTTTGCAAACTCCGCAATCACATGAGCGCTACAGCAACACCGCTTAACCAAACAAAGGTCTCTTCCTGGCGCACACTTGCCTAAAAAGTGTAACTACACCCCAAAATCGATATGTCTTCCATTTTCCCCAGACCTCAAAAGTGGTTTCCTGCTAGGGTTTTAAATGTTGTCGTGGACATAGAACATCTAATCGTGTTATATTTCTATTAAATAGGTGTACTTTTGAGAGCGAAAGCCTGCAGAAGCAGGGACAAACGGTCAACGGGATTATTTATTTATTTATTTATTTATTTATTTTTTTTTTTTTTGGGGGATTTTACAGGGCCCTAATGGACTACAAACATCTCCAAGCCTAAAAAGAAATGCTGAATGCACTGCCTAGATTTTGAGGTAAACGCATTGTCCATTATTTGATTTGATCAGGGCAGGGCATGGAAGCACTAACAAACTGCATTTAGTCCAATAAAAAGACACAACATTATTAGGGTGATAAATAAAAGGGAGTTGCTCCACGCATGACACAAGAGAACCCTCTGCTGGAGCAAAAGCTTACAGCACCTGGTATTCCCAGGCGGTCTCCCATCCAAGTACTAACCAGGCCCGACCCTGCTTAGCTTCCGAGATCGGACGAGATCGGGCGTATTCAGGCTGGTATGGCCGTAAGCGAAAGGCAATCTCTTGGTACACTATATAAAGTCAACGTGTCGCCTACTCTTTGGGGGACAGAGATATGTCCACCTTGTGACACACACTGAAAAGCTCAAACCTTGCTTGCATTTCCTGACCATATATTTCACTCTTGGGGGGCATATCCTAGGTTCATACTTATGACAACTTCATGGACTAGGGCCCTATAAAATACAGCGCACACACGGAATCACGAAATACAGACATTAAACCGAAATTCAACAATATTCAAAAATGCTTTGAACTAAGGAGGAAATCAACTCAAGGAGATTTTACATGCACGTCTACACTTTGTGTAGCCGTTGGCGATGAGGCTCATGATAACCTTCTTGTGGTAGAGAAGGAAAGGCTTCCCACAAAAACCTTCTCAATCAAATGTTAACTGCAAAGTAGCCTATGCCAGCCTGGCAGAATTATATCATGATTATTTGCATCAATCCAGTGGCCATTTGTTTTGCAAACTCCGCAATCACATGAGCGCTACAGCAACACCGCTTAACCAAACAAAGGTCTCTTCCTGGCACACACTTGCCTAAAAAAGTGTAACTACACCCCAAAATCGATATGTCTTCCATTTTCCCCAGACCTCAAAAGTGGTTTCCTGCTAGGGTTTTAAATGTTGTCGTGGACATAGAACATCTAATCGTGTTATATTTCTATTAAATAGGTGTACTTTTGAGAGCGAAAGCCTGCAGAAGCAGGGACAAACGGTCAACGGGGAATTATTTATTTATTTATTTATTTTTTGTTTTTTTTTTTTTTTTTGGGGGGGGATTTTACAGGGCCCTAATGGACTACAAACATCTCCAAGCCTAAAAAGAAATGCTGAATGCACTGCCTAGATTTTGAGGTAAACGCATTGTCCATTATTTGATTTGATCAGGGCAGGGCATGGAAGCACTAACAAACTGCATTTAGTCCAATAAAAAGACACAACATTATTAGGGTGATAAATAAAAGGGAGTTGCTCCACGCATGACACAAGAGAACCCTCTGCTGGAGCAAAAGCTTACAGCACCTGGTATTCCCAGGCGGTCTCCCATCCAAGTACTAACCAGGCCCGACCCTGCTTAGCTTCCGAGATCGGACGAGATCGGGCGTATTCAGGCTGGTATGGCCGTAAGCGAAGGGCAATCTCTTGGTACACTATATAAAGTCAACGTGTCGCCTACTCTTGTGACACACACTGAAAAGCTCAAACCTTGCTTGCATTTCCTGACCATATATTTCACTCTTGGGGGGGGCATATCCTAGGTTCATACTTATGACAACTTCATGGACTAGGGCCCTATAAAATACAGCGCGCACACACGGAATCACGAAATACAGACATTAAACCGAAATTCAACAATATTCAAAAATGCTTTGAACTAAGGAGGAAATCAACTCAAGGAGATTTTACATGCATGCGTCTACACTTTGTGTAGCCGTTGGCGATGAGGCTCATGATAACCTTCTTGTGGTAGAGAAGGAAAGGCTTCCCACAAAAACCTTCTCAATCAAATGTTAACTGCAAAGTAGCCTATGCCAGCCTGGCAGAATTATATCATGATTATTTGCATCAATCCAGTGGCCATTTGTTTTGCAAACTCCGCAATCACATGAGCGCTACAGCAACACCGCTTAACCAAACAAAGGTCTCTTCCTGGCGCACACTTGCCTAAAAAGTGTAACTACACCCCAAAATCGATATGTCTTCCATTTTCCCCAGACCTCAAAAGTGGTTTCCTGCTAGGGTTTTAAATGTTGTCGTGGACATAGAACATCTAATCGTGTTATATTTCTATTAAATAGGTGTACTTTTGAGAGCGAAAGCCTGCAGAAGCAGGGACAAACGGTCAACGGGGAATTTATTTATTTATTTATTTATTTATTTTTTTTTTTTTGGGGGATTTTACAGGGCCCTAATGGACTACAAACATCTCCAAGCCTAAAAAGAAATGCTGAATGCACTGCCTAGATTTTGAGGTAAACGCATTGTCCATTATTTGATTTGATCAGGGCAGGGCATGGAAGCACTAACAAACTGCATTTAGTCCAATAAAAGACACAACATTATTAGGGTGATAAATAAAAGGGAGTTGCTCCACGCATGACACAAGAGAACCCTCTGCTGGAGCAAAAGCTTACAGCACCTGGTATTCCCAGGCGGTCTCCCATCCAAGTACTAACCAGGCCCGACCCTGCTTAGCTTCCGAGATCGGACGAGATCGGGCGTATTCAGGCTGGTATGGCCGTAAGCGAAAGGCAATCTCTTGGTACACTATATAAAGTCAACGTGTCGCCTACTCTTTGGGGGACAGAGATATGTCCACCTTGTGACACACACTGAAAAGCTCAAACCTTGCTTGCATTTCCTGACCATATATTTCACTCTTGGGGGGCATATCCTAGGTTCATACTTATGACAACTTCATGGACTAGGGCCCTATAAAATACAGCGCGCACACACGGAATCACGAAATACAGACATTAAACCGAAATTCAACAATATTCAAAAATGCTTTGAACTAAGGAGGAAATCAACTCAAGGAGATTTTACATGCACGTCTACACTTTGTGTAGCCGTTGGCGATGAGGCTCATGATAACCTTCTTGTGGTAGAGAAGGAAAGGCTTCCCACAAAAACCTTCTCAATCAAATGTTAACTGCAAAGTAGCCTATGCCAGCCTGGCAGAATTATATCATGATTATTTGCATCAATCCAGTGGCCATTTGTTTTGCAAACTCCGCAATCACATGAGCGCTACAGCAACACCGCTTAACCAAACAAAGGTCTCTTCCTGGCGCACACTTGCCTAAAAAAGTGTAACTACACCCCAAAATCGATATGTCTTCCATTTTCCCCAGACCTCAAAAGTGGTTTCCTGCTAGGGTTTTAAATGTTGTCGTGGACATAGAACATCTAATCGTGTTATATTTCTATTAAATAGGTGTACTTTTGAGAGCGAAAGCCTGCAGAAGCAGGGACAAACGGTCAACGGGGAATTATTTATTTATTTATTTATTTATTTATTTTTTTTTTTTTTGGGGGGATTTTACAGGGCCCTAATGGACTACAAACATCTCCAAGCCTAAAAGAAATGCTGAATGCACTGCCTAGATTTTGAGGTAAACGCATTGTCCATTATTTGATTTGATCAGGGCAGGGCATGGAAGCACTAACAAACTGCATTTAGTCCAATAAAAAGACACAACATTATTAGGGTGATAAATAAAAGGGAGTTGCTCCACGCATGACACAAGAGAACCCTCTGCTGGAGCAAAAGCTTACAGCACCTGGTATTCCCAGGCGGTCTCCCATCCAAGTACTAACCAGGCCCGACCCTGCTTAGCTTCCGAGATCGGACGAGATCGGGCGTATTCAGGCTGGTATGGCCGTAAGCGAAAGGCAATCTCTTGGTACACTATATAAAGTCAACGTGTCGCCTACTCTTTGGGGGACAGAGATATGTCCACCTTGTGACACACACTGAAAAGCTCAAACCTTGCTTGCATTTCCTGACCATATATTTCACTCTTGGGGGGCATATCCTAGGTTCATACTTATGACAACTTCATGGACTAGGGCCCTATAAAATACAGCGCGCACACACGGAATCACGAAATACAGACATTAAACCGAAATTCAACAATATTCAAAAATGCTTTGAACTAAGGAGGAAATCAACTCAAGGAGATTTTACATGCACGTCTACACTTTGTGTAGCCGTTGGCGATGAGGCTCATGATAACCTTCTTGTGGTAGAGAAGGAAAGGCTTCCCACAAAAACCTTCTCAATCAAATGTTAACTGCAAAGTAGCCTATGCCAGCCTGGCAGAATTATATCATGATTATTTGCATCAATCCAGTGGCCATTTGTTTTGCAAACTCCGCAATCACATGAGCGCTACAGCAACACCGCTTAACCAAACAAAGGTCTCTTCCTGGCGCACACTTGCCTAAAAAAGTGTAACTACACCCCAAAATCGATATGTCTTCCATTTTCCCCAGACCTCAAAAGTGGTTTCCTGCTAGGGTTTTAAATGTTGTCGTGGACATAGAACATCTAATCGTGTTATATTTCTATTAAATAGGTGTACTTTTGAGAGCGAAAGCCTGCAGAAGCAGGGACAAACGGTCAACGGGGAATTATTTATTTATTTATTTATTTATTTTTTTTTATTTTTTGGGGGGGGTTTTACAGGGCCCTAATGGACTACAAACATCTCCAAGCCTAAAAAGAAATGCTGAATGCACTGCCTAGATTTTGAGGTAAACGCATTGTCCATTATTTGATTTGATCAGGGCAGGGCATGGAAGCACTAACAAACTGCATTTAGTCCAATAAAAAGACACAACATTATTAGGGTGATAAATAAAAGGGAGTTGCTCCACGCATGACACAAGAGAACCCTCTGCTGGAGCAAAAAGCTTACAGCACCTGGTATTCCCAGGCGGTCTCCCATCCAAGTACTAACCAGGCCCGACCCTGCTTAGCTTCCGAGATCGGACGAGATCGGGCGTATTCAGGCTGGTATGGCCGTAAGCGAAGGGCAATCTCTTGGTACACTATATAAAGTCAACGTGTCGCCTACTCTTGTGACACACACTGAAAAGCTCAAACCTTGCTTGCATTTCCTGACCATATATTTCACTCTTGGGGGGCATATCCTAGGTTCATACTTATGACAACTTCATGGACTAGGGCCCTATAAAATACAGCGCGCACACACGGAATCACGAAATACAGACATTAAACCGAAATTCAACAATATTCAAAAATGCTTTGAACTAAGGAGGAAATCAACTCAAGGAGATTTTACATGCACGCATTTTACATGCACACACTTTGTGTAGCCGTTGGCGATGAGGCTCATGATAACCTTCTTGTGGTAGAGAAGGAAAGGCTTCCCACAAAAACCTTCTCAATCAAATGTTAACTGCAAAGTAGCCTATGCCAGCCTGGCAGAATTATATCATGATTATTTGCATCAATCCAGTGGCCATTTGTTTTGCAAACTCCGCAATCACATGAGCGCTACAGCAACACCGCTTAACCAAACAAAGGTCTCTTCCTGGCGCACACTTGCCTAAAAAAGTGTAACTACACCCCAAAATCGATATGTCTTCCATTTTCCCCAGACCTCAAAAGTGGTTTCCTGCTAGGGTTTTAAATGTTGTCGTGGACATAGAACATCTAATCGTGTTATATTTCTATTAAATAGGTGTACTTTTGAGAGCGAAAGCCTGCAGAAGCAGGGACAAACGGTCAACGGGGAATTATTTATTTATTTATTTATTTATTTATTTTTTTTTTGGGGGGGATTTTACAGGGCCCTAATGGACTACAAACATCTCCAAGCCTAAAAAGAAATGCTGAATGCACTGCCTAGATTTTGAGGTAAACGCATTGTCCATTATTTGATTTGATCAGGGCAGGGCATGGAAGCACTAACAAACTGCATTTAGTCCAATAAAAAGACACAACATTATTAGGGTGATAAATAAAAGGGAGTTGCTCCACGCATGACACAAGAGAACCCTCTGCTGGAGCAAAAAGCTTACAGCACCTGGTATTCCCAGGCGGTCTCCCATCCAAGTACTAACCAGGCCCGACCCTGCTTAGCTTCCGAGATCGGACGAGATCGGGCGTATTCAGGCTGGTATGGCCGTAAGCGAAAGGCAATCTCTTGGTACACTATATAAAGTCAACGTGTCGCCTACTCTTGTGACACACACTGAAAAGCTCAAACCTTGCTTGCATTTCCTGACCATATATTTCACTCTTGGGGGGCATATCCTAGGTTCATACTTATGACAACTTCATGGACTAGGGCCCTATAAAATACAGCGCGCACACACGGAATCACGAAATACAGACATTAAACCGAAATTCAACAATATTCAAAAATGCTTTGAACTAAGGAGGAAATCAACTCAAGGAGATTTTACATGCACGTCTACACTTTGTGTAGCCGTTGGCGATGAGGCTCATGATAACCTTCTTGTGGTAGAGAAGGAAAGGCTTCCCACAAAAACCTTCTCAATCAAATGTTAACTGCAAAGTAGCCTATGCCAGCCTGGCAGAATTATATCATGATTATTTGCATCAATCCAGTGGCCATTTGTTTTGCAAACTCCGCAATCACATGAGCGCTACAGCAACACCGCTTAACCAAACAAAGGTCTCTTCCTGGCGCACACTTGCCTAAAAAAGTGTAACTACACCCCAAAATCGATATGTCTTCCATTTTCCCCAGACCTCAAAAGTGGTTTCCTGCTAGGGTTTTAAATGTTGTCGTGGACATAGAACATCTAATCGTGTTATATTTCTATTAAATAGGTGTACTTTTGAGAGCGAAAGCCTGCAGAAGCAGGGACAAACGGTCAACGGGGAATTATTTATTTATTTATTTATTTATTTTTATTTATTTTTTTTTTTTGGGGGGGGGGGATTTTACAGGGCCCTAATGGACTACAAACATCTCCAAGCCTAAAAGAAATGCTGAATGCACTGCCTAGATTTTGAGGTAAACGCATTGTCCATTATTTGATTTGATCAGGGCAGGGCATGGAAGCACTAACAAACTGCATTTAGTCCAATAAAAAGACACAACATTATTAGGGTGATAAATAAAAGGGAGTTGCTCCACGCATGACACAAGAGAACCCTCTGCTGGAGCAAAAGCTTACAGCACCTGGTATTCCCAGGCGGTCTCCCATCCAAGTACTAACCAGGCCCGACCCTGCT
>NW_026286889.1:0-4651 GCF_023373465.1 Oncorhynchus keta | reverse complement strand
TCTCTGCAAACATCAAATCAGTGATGCACTCCTGCAAGTTAATGCTCTAGAACATCCAGGAAGTCCATAGAGTACGACCCTACCTCACACAGGAAGAGGAACATCCGTAGAGTACGACCCTACCTCACACAGGAAGAGGAACATCCGTAGAGTACGACCCTACCTCACACAGGAAGAGGAACATCCGTAGAGTACGACCCTACCTCACACAGGAAGAGGAACATCCGTAGAGTACGACCCTACATCACACAGGAAGAGGAACATCAAGTAGAGTATGACCCTACCTCACACAGGAAGTGACCCTACCTCACACAGGAAGAGGAACATCCATAGAGTACGACCCTACCTCACACAGGAAGAGGAACATCTGTAGAGTACGACCCTACCTCACAGGAAGAGGAACATCCTTAGAGTACGACCCTACCTCACACAGGAAGAGGAACATCCGTAGAGTACGACCCTACCTCACACAGGAAGAGGAACATCAGTAGAGTACGACCCTACCTCACACAGGAAGAGGAACATCAGTAGAGTACGACCCTACCTCACACAGGAAGAGGAACATCCGTAGAGTACGACCCTACCTCACACAGGAAGAGGAACATCCATAGAGTACGACCCTACCTCACACAGGAAGAGGAACATCTACCTCACACAGGAGGAGTGACCCTACCTCACACAGGAAGAGGAACATCCGTAGAGTACGACCCTACCTCACACAGGAAGAGGAACATCTGTAGAGTACGACCCTACCTCACACAGGAAGAGGAACATCCATAGAGTAGTTCCTACCTCACACAGGAAGTGACCCTACCTCACACAGGAAACATCCATAGGAACATCCATAGAGTCGACCCTACCTCACACAGGAAGAGGAACATCAGTAGAGTACGACCCTACCTCACACAGGAAGAGGAACATCCGTAGAGTACGACCCTACCTCACACAGGAAGAGGAACATCAGTAGAGTTCGACCCTACCTCACAGGAAGAGGAACATCACACAGAGTGACCCTACCTCACACACAGGAAGAGGAACATCCGTAGAGTACGACCCTACATCACACAGGAAGAGGAACATCCATAGAGTACCCTCCCTCACACAGGAAGAGGAACATCCATAGAGTACGACCCTACCTCACACAGGAAGAGGAACATCCGTAGAGTACGACCCTACCTCACACAGGAAGAGGAACATCCGTAGAGTACGACCCTACCTCACACAGGAAGAGGAACATCCGTAGAGTACGACCCTACCTCACACAGGAAGAGGAACATCCGTAGAGTACGACCCTACCTCACACAGGAAGAGGAACATCCGTAGAGTACGACCCTACCTCACACAGGAAGAGGAACATCCGTAGAGTACGACCCTACCTCACACAGGAAGAGGAACATCCAGTAGAGTACGACCCTACCTCACACAGGAAGAGGAACATCCGTAGAGTACGACCCTACCTCACACAGGAAGAGGAACATCCGTAGAGTACGACCCTACCTCACACAGGAAGAGGAACATCAGTAGAGTACGACCCTACCTCACACAGGAAGAGGAACATCCATAGAGTACGACCCTACCTCACACAGGAAGAGGAACATCCGTAGAGTACGACCCTACCTCACACAGGAAGAGGAACATCCGTAGAGTACGACCCTACCTCACACAGGAAGAGGAACATCCGTAGAGTACGACCCTACCTCACACAGGAAGAGGAACATCCGTAGAGTACGACCCTACTTCACACAGGAAGAGACCCTACCTCACACAGGAAGAGGAACATCCGTAGAGTACGACCCTACTTCACACAGGAAGAGACCCTACCTCACACAGGAAGAGGAACATCCGTAGAGTACGACCCTACTTCACACAGGAAGAGGAACCTACCTCACACAGGAAGAGGAACATCAGTAGAGTACGACCCTACCTCACACAGGAAGAGGAACATCCGTAGAGTACGACCCTACCTCACACAGGAAGAGGAACATCCGTGGACTATGACCCTACATCACACAGGAAGAGAACTTCCTATGGACACAGGAAGAGGAACATCCTCCTAGAGTACGACCCTACCTCACACAGGAAGAGGAACATCAGTAGAGTACGACCCTACATCACACAGGAAGTGACCCTACCTCACACAGGAAGAGGTCTAATCAGGCACTCGTCCTCTCCCGTCTGGACTACTGCTGGCATCGTCTTCATGACGCCTCCTTCCCCTCATTACCTGCAGGCTATGTTCAAACCCCTACACCCCAACCTGAGCCCCCCATTCAAACCCCTACACCCCAACCTGAGCCCTCCATTCAAACCCCTACACCCCAACCTGAGCCCTCCATTCAAACCCCTACACCCCAACCTGAGCCCTCCATTCAAACCCCTACACCCCAACCTGAGCCCTCCATTCAAACCCCTACACCCCAACCTGAGCCCTCCATTCAAACCCCTACACCCCAACCTGAGCCCTCCATTCAAACCCCTACCCCCCAACCTGAGCCCTCCATTCAAACCCCTACACCCCAACCTGAGCCCTCCATTCAAACCCCTACACCCCAACCTGAGCCCTCCATTCAAACCCCTACACCCCAACCTGAGCCCTCCATTCAAACCCCTACACCCCAACCTGAGCCCTCCATTCAAACCCCTACACCCCAACCTGAGCCCTCCATTCAAACCCCTACACCCCAACCTGAGCCCTCCATTCAAACCCCTACACCCCAACCTGAGCCCTCCATTCAAACCCCTACACCCCAACCTGAGCCCTCCATTCCTCTACCTCTAATCTCTTGGTCCTCCCACCCCTACACCCCTCTACCTCTAATCTCTTGGTCCTCCCACCCCTACACCCCTCTACCTCTAATCTCTTGGTCCTCCCACCCCTACACCCCTCTACCTCTAATCTCTTGGTCCTCCCACCCCTACAGGAGGGCAGATCCCGCTCAATCCAGTCCAAGCTCTTCTCTGTCCTGGCACCCCAATGGAGTGAACCAGCTTCCCCCTGAAGCTAGGACAACAGAGAACCTGCCAGCTTCCTGGAAACATCTGAAGGCCTACCTCTTAATTATTATTATTTATGTTTTAAATAGCTCTCACTTCGGGCTCCTCTCTCACGTCGGGCTCCTCTCTCACGTCGGGCCCCTCTCTCACTTCGGGCTCCTCTCTCACGTCGGGCTCCTCTCTCACGCCGGGCTCCTCTCTCACGCCGGGCTCCTCTCTCACGCCGGGCTCCTCTCTCACCCCAATGGGCTCCTCTCCCCCTCTAGGACAACAGGGCTCCTCTCTCACGCCGGGCTCCTCTCTCACGCCGGGCTCCTCTCTCACGTCGGGCTCCTCTCTCACGCCGGGCTCCTCTCTCACGTCGGGCTCCTCTCTCACGCCGGGCTCCTCTCTCCCGCCGGGCTCCTCTCTCACGCCGGGCTCCTCTCTCACGCCGGGCTCCTCTCTCGCCGGCTCCTCTCTCACGCCGGGCTCCTCTCTCCACGCCGGGCTCCTCTCTCACGCCGGGCTCCTCTCTCACGCCGGGCTCCTCTCTCACGCCGGGCTCCTCTCTCACGCCGGGCTCCTCTCTCACGCCGGGCTCCTCTCTCACGCCGGGCTCCTCTCTCACGCCGGGCTCCTCTCTCACGCCGGGCTCCTCTCTCACGCCGGGCTCCTCTCTCACGCCGGACTCCTCTCTCACGCCGGGCTCCTCTCTCACGCCGGGCTCCTCTCTCACGCCGGACTCCTCTCTCACGTCGGGCTCCTCTCTCACGCCGGGCTCCTCTCTCACGCCGGGCTCCTCTCTCACGCCGGGCTCCTCTCTCACGCCGGGCTCCTCTCTCACGCCGGACTCCTCTCTCACGCCGGGCTCCTCTCTCACGCCGGGCTCCTCTCTCATCTCGGGCTCCTCTCTCACGCCTGGCTCCTCTCTCACGCCGGACTCCTCTCTCACGCCGGGCTCCTCTCTCACGCCGGGCTCCTCTCTCACGCCGGGCTCCTCTCTCACGCCCGGCTCCTCTCTCACGTCGGGCTCCTCTCTCACGCCGGGCTCCTCTCACGCCGGGCTCCGCTCTCACGCCGGGCTCCTCTCTCACGCCGGGCTCCTCTCTCACGCCGGGCTCCTCTCTCACGCCGGGCTCCTCTCTCACGTCGGGCTCCTCTCTCACGCCGGGCTCCTCTCTCACGCCGGACTCCTCTCTCACGCCGGGCTCCTCGCCACTTCTCTTTTCCCACGAGGACTGACTTTGCTGATCAGTACTCTGCTGAGGGAAAAAAATGTATTTGATACCATTGTGATATGTTGTTGTGTCACCTAGCTGTCTGAAGATGTATTTACTAATTGAAAGTCGCTCTGGAGTCGTAGCTAAATGACTAAGATGTGCAACGTAAACGTCTGCAGGACTGTGGGTCCGTCTGATCTAAAGAAGGTACCTTTGTGTTCCAAAAACAGAACTTTCCCATCAGAGTGTTTCTGCTGATGGTGAAGACCAAAGCCTTTTGACATAACAAATATCAACTTATTTAACCAGGCAAGTCAGTTAAGAACAAATTCTTGTTTTCATTGACGGCCTACCGGGGAACAGTGGGTTTAACTGCCTTGTTCAGGGGCAGATCGACAGATTCGAACCTTGTAAGCTCGGGGATTCGACCTAGCAACCTTTCGGTTAACTAGTAT
>NW_026286888.1:0-5000 GCF_023373465.1 Oncorhynchus keta | reverse complement strand
TGTACAAGGGCAACAGTGTGTAGATGGAATTTGTATTTGTGGTCCTGGCAACTGGACCTTTTTGGAACACCATTATTTTGGTCTTACTGAGATTTACTGTCAGGGCCCAGGTCTGACAGAATCTGTGCAGAAGATCTAGGTGCTGCTGTAGGCCCTCCTTGGTTGGTGACAGAAGCACCAGTTCATCAGCAAACAGTAGACATTTGACTTCAGATTCTAGTTGGGTGAAGCCGGGTGCTGCAGACTTTTCTAGTGCCTGCACCAATTCGTTGATATATATGTTGAAGAGGGTGGGGCTTAAGCTGCATCCCTGTCTCACCCCACGACCCTGTGTGAATAAATGTGTGTGTTTTTTGCCAATTTTAACCACACACTTGTTGTTTGTGTACATGGATTTTATAATGTCGTATGTTTTACCCCCAACATCACTTTCCATCAATTTGTATAGCAGACGCTCATGCCAAATTGAGTCAAAGGCTTTTTTGAAATCAACAAAGCATGAGAAGACTTTGCCTTTGTTTTGGTTTGTTTGGTTGTCAATCAGGGTGTGCAGGGTGAATACATGGTCTGTTGTACGGTAATTTGGTAAAAAGCCAATTTGACATTTGTTCACTACATTGTTTTAATTGAGGAAATGTACGAGTCTGCTGTTAATGATAATGCAGAGGACTTTTTCAAGGTTACTGTTGACGCATATTCCATGGTAGTTATTGGGGTCAAATTTGTCTCCACTTTTGTGGATTGGGGTGATCAGTCCTTGGTTCCAAATATTGGGGAAGATGCCAGAGCTAAGGATGTTGTTAAAGAGTTTTAGTATAGCCAATTGGAATTTGTTGTCTGTATATTTGATAGTTTCATTAAGGATACCATCAACACCACAGGCCTTTTTTGGGTTGGAGGGTTTTTTATTTTGTCCTGTAACTCATTCAAGGTAATTGTAGAATCCAGTGGGTTCTGGTAGTCTTTAATAATTGATTCTAAGATTTGTGTTTGATCATGTGCATATGTTTTTCTGTTTATTTTGTTAAAGAGCCAAAAAGATTGGAGAAGTGGTTATTACCCAGTGACATCTCCATTCGGACAGATAGCCTTCGTGTTGTTGTTTGTTTGGGTATTTTCCAATTTTCCCAGAAGTGGAATAGGAGTCTGGCGGATTCTTCAATTACATTGAGCTGATTTCTGACGCATAGTTCCTTCCTTCCGTAGTGGTATTTCCTTGTATTGTTTTAAAGTGATCTCACCACAGTGGAAGGTAGCTCTCTATGTGTTTTTGGTTGGACAGGTTTCTATAATTTCTTAGATTTTTGCATTCTTCCATCAAACCATTTGTCACTATATATTTATTTTCTTGGTTTTCTATTTTGATTTAGATTTGATATGAAGCTGGAGAGAGGTCAAACATACCACAAGACTTTCTACCGCCAAAGCTTACACCTTCACTATTACAGTGGAACGCTTTACCCAGGAAATGTCTAAAAGGGATTGAATTTGTTGTTGCCTAGTTGTTTTGGTTAGGGTTAGGGTTGGGGTTGGGGTTAACCCTAACCCTAACCTAACCCCAACCCTAACCTAACCCTAACTCCAAACTCCATTCCTTTCCATCTATAGCATTTCGCCACAAAGTTATTCAGTTCCTTTGGCTTTGATGCCTCATGATTGAGTATTGCTCTATTCAAGTAGACTGTGATTCTCTATGGGTCTGTTAAAGGTGTCAGTGGGCTGACTGTGAACTCTCTGAGAGACTCTCTGTTGAGGTCAGTGATAAAGTAGTCTACAGTACTACTGCCAAGAGATGTGACTATAGGTGTACCTATATAGGAGTCCCCTCAGAAGCCTACCATTGACTATGTACATACCCCAGCGTGCAACAGAGCTGCAGGTTGTGACCATTTTTGTTGGTTATGTTGTCATAGTTGTTGCCTAGGGGGCATATGTGGAGGAATTCTGTCACCCCTGCAGGCAGGTGTTTGTCTATTGTGTGCTGAGGTGTCAGGTTCTTGTCCGGTTCTGGCATTTAGGTCGCCACAGACTAGTACATGTCCCTGGGCCTGGAGATAATTGATTTCCCCCTCCAGGATGGAGAAGCTGTCTTCATTAAAGTATGGGGATTCTAGTGGGGGGATATAGGTAGCACACAGGACATTTTTCTCTGTTATCTCCACCCTGCTGCCACGAAAAGACTTCCACTCTGCCACAATACAGCGGGTAAATGCAAGTATTTCCTGTGAATTTGTCTCAAAACAAAATGTTTTCCTGGCCCACCACTCCACCCTGGACTTCAACAGCCTCTATGACCAGGTCCACCTTTACAAGGCAGCAGTGCCCACCTTTGCCCGGACTCTAAAGGACATCGCTCTCAAACTTATCCCCAACACTTCACACAGGAGCAACAGATCAATAGGCACCCCACCCAGACCATCGAGTCACCCTCCAAGATCTGCAGGACCCCCACCCTCTGGACTTACATCCAGGCCACAGCACCCCCAGACACATCCACACCCCCACCCCAACTAATCACCATCCCCCATGTCAACCATGCCCACATCCTGCCCACCCCATGCACCCCACCCCCGCAAAGAGGACCTCAACATGGAAGTCACACATACGCCCAGGTAGTGAGCGGGCAAACAGGCCCAACCCCCACTCTTACACTCACCCAATCCAATGGCATGTACCAGATGCTCAGCAGGCTCTGCTCACACTTACTGGCCTGAGGCCAAACCACGACCAACAACATTGGACACTCTATGGAACAAAAAGCCTTCACCATATCATCCTGGAATATCCGAAGCCTGAGGTCATCTGCCTTTGGCCTAAAGAGCAGGAACCCGGACTTCACCAAAGAAATCGGTAATACAGACATTGTCATCCTGCAAGAAACCTGGTATAGAGGAGACGGACCCACTGGTTGCCCTCTAGGTTACAGAGAGCTGGTAGTCCCATCCACCAAACTACCAGGTGTGAAACAGGGAAGGGACTCAGGGGGTATGCTAATTTGATATAGAGCAGACCTCACTCCATTAAATTAATCAAAACAGGAACATTTTACATTTGGCTAGAAATTCAAAAGGAAATTATCTTAACAAGTATTTATGTCCTGTGAATTTGTCTTTTTACTTTCAACCTCATGCTAATCACATTAGCCTACGTTAGCTCAACCGTCCCGCGGTGGGGACACCGATCCTGTAGAGCACATATGTCAGGAGCTGGCACCCACATCCGCCCGCGAGAAGGTTTTTACGCCCCTGGGATGATCTTGATTTATTATTAGAACCCGCCCGCAGACCGCAGCAAGCCGGCAGCCCGCAGATCTTTACACGCACCAATACTACATTTCCCACAATGCAACGGTGACGCACCGAGCAGTAGGCTGCTTCATTTCAATATTTATTGGCACAGCAGTTGTCAGCATCACAGTAAAACGCGACAGGTGAGCTGACAGCTTATCATTGTATCATACACCAGGAAGCGTTGTGCGGTAAAGCCTTGAAAATGGAGCATGTAATGAGCATCATCACGCGCACAGTTAACTTTATCAGAGCCAAAGGTTTGAATCACCGCCAGTTCAAGGCATTTCTGACGGAGTTAGAAACGGAGCATGGTGATTTGCCTTATCACACAGAGGTGCGATGGCTAAGCCAGGAAAGGTGCTTCAAAGATGTTTCGAGGCTCGTGAGGAGATTTGTCTGTTCTTGGACAGCAAAGGGAAAGACACAACACAACTCCGAGACGAAATGTTTCTGTGTGAAATGGCTTTTCTGTGTGACATTACGAGTCATCTGAATGCAATGAACTTGCAGCTGCAGGGTCGGGATCGTGTCATCTCTGATATGTACAGTACAGTGAAGGCATTTAAAACCAAACTGACTCTGTGGGAGACGCAGATGCGGAAAGAAAATTTGAGCCACTTTCCCAGCTGCCAGACCATGAAAGAAGCTCTCTACCAGTGCGTTCCCGAGCGCACAGTTGGCCTGATAAAATAGGTATGCTTGCCGCTGACTTTCGGCGCCGATTTGCTGACTTTGAAGCACAAAAAGCAGGTTGGAACTGCTCGGTAACCCATTTGCTGTTGACGTGGAAAGCTCACCACCAAACCTCCAAATGGAGTTGATTGACCTCCAATGCAATGATGCACTGAGGGCAAAATATGCGGCAGTGGGTGCTGCGGAGTTCGCCCGTTTCCTCCCCGACACAATGCCCCAGCTGCGCATCCAGGCTGCTCAAACGTTGTCTATGTTTGGCAGCACATACCTGTGTGAACAACTGTTTTCTTTGATGAACTTGAACAAAACATCACACAGAAGTCGACTTACTGCTGAACACCTCCACTCAATTCTGAGGATTTCCTCAGCTCAGAGCCTTACCCCGAACATTGATGAACTTGTGGAAAAGATGGGACACCACCAAGTATCACCCTCAACCTCAAACAAGTGAACATTACTGTGCAATCACATATTTAGAGTTTTTACTCAGTTCAAGTTTAAAAGTTAAAGTTTAATATTTGTTTTCACTGCATGTTACTTCTCCTTAAACAAAGTGTTGTTTTTGATTAATAGATTTTTGCACTTTATTTTATTGTATTTCAATCCAATTATATTTTAAAAATATTTCAGTTGAGTGGATGATAGAAAATTGCTATTATTGTTTTTTTCTTTGAAGTAAATTTAGCCCACTTTTGCTAAAATAGAAAATATAGGCTACTGATGGTGCCTTGAATACCGGTTTCTTTCATTTAATGTTCATGTTATGGGGATTTTTATATAAAGGAAATTTGTCTTTTGTGTCTGTTGAAAATTAAAGATTACTGACAGAGCCATAAGAAAATATTGCTTTATTTATCTGATCATATTGGAATATATTTGTTAGGTTTTCAGTAGGTTCAATTAGGTTCACTAGACTATATGCGTCATTTAAAAATTTTTCAATGAACATTCGAACAGTCCGGCCCTCGGCTTGTAGCTAAATTTTTTATTTGGCCCTCCGTCCATTTGACTTTGACA
>NW_026286887.1:0-44517 GCF_023373465.1 Oncorhynchus keta | reverse complement strand
TGAGGTGGTAACATCCCTAACACCCTGTCAGCCTGAGGTGGTAACATCCCTAACACCCTGTCAGCCTGAGGTGGTAACATCCCTAACACCATGTCAGCCTGAGGTGGTAACATCCCTAACACCCTGTCAGCCTGAGGTGGTAACATCCCTAACACCCTGTCAGCCTGAGGTGGTAACATCCCTAACACCCTGTCAGCCTGAGGTGGTAACATCCTAACACCCTGTCAGCCTGAGGTGGTAACATCCCTAACACCCTGTCAGCCTGAGGTGGTAACATCCCACAACACCCTGTCAGCCTGAGGTGGTAACATCCCTGAACACCCTGTCAGCCTGAGGTGGTAACATCCCTAACACCCTGTCAGCCTGAGGTGGTAACATCCCTAACACCCTGTCAACCTGTGGTAACACATCCTGTCAGCCTGAGGTGGTATCCTAACTTCCTGTCAGCCTGAGGTTCCTTCCCATCAACACCATGTCAGCCTGATTGGTAACATGGTGCACCCTGTCAGCCTGAGGTGGTAACATCCCTAACACCCTGTCAGCCTTTGGTGGTAACATCCAACACCCTGTCAGCCTGAGGTGGTAACATCCTAACACCCTCCTGTCAGCATGATGGTAACATCCCTAACACCCTGTCAGCCTGAGGTGGTAACATCCTAACACCCTGTCAGCCTGAGGTGGTAACATCCCTAACACCCTGTCAGCCTGAGGTGGTAACATCCCTAACACCCTGTCAGCCCTGAGGTGGTAACATCCTAACACCATGTCAGCCTGAGGTGGTAACATCCTAACACCCTGTCAGCCTGAGGTGGTAACATCCTAACACCCTGTCAGCCTGAGGTGGTAACATCCTAACACCCTGTCAGCCTGAGGTGGTAACATCCTAACACCATGTCAGCCTGAGGTGTAACATCCTCTAACACCCTGTCAGCCTGAGGTGGTAACATCCTAACACCCTGTCAGCCTGAGGTGGTAACATCCCATAACACCCTGTCAGCCTGAGGTGGTAACATCCCTAACACCATGTCAGCCTGAGGTGGTAACATCCCCTAACACCCTGTCAGCCTGAGGTGGTAACATCCCTAACACCCTGTCAGCCTGAGGTGGTAACATCCCTAACACCCTGTCAGCCTGAGGTGGTAACACACCTAACACCATGTCAGCCTGAGGTGGTAACATCCTAACACCCTGTCAGCCTGAGGTGGTAAACATCCTAACACCCTGTCAGCCTGAGAGTGGTAACATCCCTAACACCCTGTCAGCCTGAGGTGGTAGCATCCCAACACCATGTCAGCCTGAGTGGTAACATCCTAACACCCTGTCAGCCTGAGGTGGTAACATCCCTAACACCCTGTCAGCCTGAGGTGGTAACATCCCTAACACCATGTCAGCCTGAGGTGGTAACATCCCTAACACCCTGAGGTGGTAACATCCCTAACACCCTGTCAGCCTGAGGTGGTAACATCCCTAACACCCTGTCAGCCTGAGGTGGTAACATCCCTAACACCCTGTCAGCCTGAGGTGGTAACATCCTAACACAGCCTGAGGTGGTAACATCCTAACACCATGTCAGCCTGAGGTGGTAACATCCCTAACACCATGTCAGCCTGAGGTGGTAACATCCCTAACACCCTGTCAGCCTGAGGTGGTAACATCCTAACACCCTGTCAGCCTGAGGTGGTAACATCCCTAACACCCTGTCAGCCTGAGGTGGTAACATCCTAACACCCTGTCAGCCTGAGGTGGTAACATCCCTAACACCATGTCAGCCTGAGGTGGTAACATCCTAACACCCTGTCAGCCTGAGGTGGTAACATCCCTAACACCATGTCAGCCTGAGGTGGTAACATCCCTAACACCCTGTCAGCCTGAGGTGGTAACATCCTAACACCCTGTCAGCCTGAGGTGGTAACATCCTAACACCCTGTCAGCCTGAGGTGGTAACATCCCTAACACCCTGTCAGCCTGGGTGGTAACATCCCTAACACCCTGTCAGCCTGAGGTGGTAACATCCCTAACACCCTGTCAGCCTGAGGTGGTAACATCCTAACACCCTGTCAGCCTGAGGTGGTAACATCCCTAACACCCTGTCAGCCTGAGGTGGTAGGCCTGAGGTGGTAACATCCCTAACACCCTGTCAGCCTGAGGTGGTAACATCCCTAACACCCTGTCAGCCTGAGGTGGTAACATCCCTAACACCCTGTCAGCCTGAGGTGGTAACATCCCTAACACCCTGTCAGCCTGAGGTGGTAACATCCCTAACACCCTGTCAGCCTGAGGTGGTAACATCCTAACACCCTGTCAGCCTGAGGTGGTAACATCCCTAACACCCTGTCAGCCTGAGGTGGTAACATCCCTAACACCCTGTCAGCCTGAGGTGGTAACATCCCCTAGCCTGACACCATGTCAGCCTGAGGTGGTAACATCCCTAACACCATGTCAGCCTGAGGTGGTAACATCCTAACACCCTGTCAGCCTGAGGTGGTAACATCCCTAACACCCTGTCAGCCTGAGGTGGTAACATCCCTAACACCCTGTCAGCCTGAGGTGGTAACATCCCTAACACCCTGTCAGCCTGAGGTGGTAACATCCCTAACACCCTGTCAGCCTGAGGTGGTAACATCCCTAACACCATGTCAGCCCTCTGAGCTCTTCATTCTATCAACGTCTCCTCTCTTTCCTGGCTATTGATTCCTTCCATCAATCATGTACTGGCACCCTATTCCCTTACATGGTGCACTACTTTTGACCAGTAGTGCACTAAATAGGAATAGGGAGCCATTGGAAACATCCACACAGTTCCTTCTACACCTCTCCTGTCTAGCTGATTAAAGCCTGAGGTAAACACATCGGCTGCTATATTATTATTATATTTAGCTTGGTATCTAGTGATGATATTGAACCACCAATCAATTCACAACTTGTATGAGCATAATCATGTAAAATACACCTCAATAAATCACTGATGAGTCAATAGAGGATCAATAAATCACTGATGAGTCAATAGAGGATCAATAAATCACTGATGAGTCAATAGAGGATCAATAAATCACTGATGAGTCAATAGAGGATCAATAAATCACTGATGAGTCAATAGAGGATCAATAAATCACTGATGAGTCAATAGAGGATCAATAAATCACTGATGAGTCAATAGAGGATCAATAAATCACTGATGAGTCAATAGAGGATCAATACTTTACCGATGAGAGGAACAGAGTCTGACGTAGCCGGCATGATTTCTGCTACCAGCAACATGAAGACAGTCAGAGACAGCAACACAGTGATACCTGGGGGAGAGAGGGAGGGGGGTTGGGGGAGAGAGGGAGGGGGTTGGGGGAGAGAGGGAGGGGGGAGAGAGGGAGGGGGGAGAGAGGGAGAGATGGGTAGGGGTAGAGAGAGAGAAGGGTAGAGGTAGAGAGGGTGTTAGGAATATTATGAATAAACAATATCCTCATTTTAAATAGAACTGTAACTAAGTAAACTTATACTCTGTTTTATTATATCTGATGAACAATATGAGTTCATAAGAAGGGATTGTGGAGCCTGAAACGGGGTAATTACATTAAATAAATACCATTCCAGCCAGGTTGGAGGAGATTAGGAATGAGGGTTTTTAAGTAAGCAGAAAAGGTCTTTAAACTATGGTTGAACTGACGAAACTGAGCTCTGAGGTGTTTTAGATAAGGCAGTGAGTGCATTCCTAGGTTTTCTGTTAACTACAACTGTCAGCTAAGTGGTGATCGATAATGGTGAGGGATCAAAAGTTAATTTAGTTGTGTTGTGTGTCCTGTGTATGTGCTGGGGGGTCAGAATGAACTTTGAATGAACTTTTAAAGTTCCTTTGTCTCGGTCGAGAGGAGATTCATTCTAGAAGCAATGAAATGACGTCATGTTATTGTACATAAACTGTTGCTCGTGGTAACGTGGCAGCGCGCTCCGAGAATAAATACTTTTATCTATTATTGATAAGACTGGTCTCCGTCTATTTTATGCAAACAAGAATCTTACACATTCTCATAAAATAGATTAAGGGAATTCAATTAATGAAAACACATTGGTATTATTAAATTACAGTAACAGAGGGAGGGGGTTGGAGTAGAGAGGGAGAGAGAAGGGTGGAGGTAGAGAGGGAGGGGTTGGAGTAGAGAGAGAGAGAAGGGTGGAGATAGAGAGGGAGGGGGTTGGAGTAGAGAGGGAGGGGGTTGGAGTCGAGAGGGAGGGGGTTGGAGTAGAGAGGGAGGGGGTTGGAGTAGAGAGGGAGGGGGTTGGAGTAGAGAGGAGGGGGTTGGAGTAGAGAGGGAGAGAGAGGGTGGAGGTAGAGAGGGAGGGGGTTGGAGTAGAGAGAGAGAGAAGGGGTGGAGATAGAGAGGGTTGGAGGGGGAGGGTTGGAGTAGAGAGGGAGGAGGGTTGGAGTAGAGAGGGAGAGGGGGGTTGGAGTAGAGAGGGAGGGGGTTGGAGTAGAGAGGGAGGGTTGGAGTAGAGAGGAGGGTTGGAGAGAGAGGGAGGGGGGTGGAGGTAGAGAGGGAGGGGGTTGGAGTAGAGAGAGAGAGAGAGAGAAGGGTGGAGGTAGAGAGGGAGGGGGTTGGAGTAGAGAGAGAGAGAGAAGGGTGGAGATAGAGAGGGAGGGGGGTTGGAGTAGAGAACGAGATGGGTTTTGGTAGAGAGGGAGGGGGTTGGAGTAGAGAGAGAGAGAAAGGGTGGAGGTAGAGGGGGGGTGGAGTAGAGAGAGATGGGTGGAGGTAGAGAGGGAGAGATGGGTGGAGGTAGAGAGGGAGGGGGGTTGGAGTAGAGAGAGAGAGAAGGGTGGAGGTAGAGAGGGAGAGATGGGTTTTAGTAGAGAGGGAGAGATGGGTTGGGGGTAGAGAGGGAGAGATGGATGGGGGAGAGATGGGTTGGGGGTAGAGAGGGAGAGATGGGTGGGGGTAGAGAGGAGAGAAGGGTGGGGGGTAGAGAGGGAGAGAAGGGTGGGGTAGAGAGGGAGAGAAGGGTGGGGTAGAGAGGGAGAGATGGGTGGGGGTAGAGAGGGAGAAGGGTGGGGGTAGAGAGGGAGAGATGGGTGGGGGTAGAGAGGTAGAAGGGTAGAGAGGAGGGGGTTGGAGTAGAGAGAGAGAGAAGGGTGGAGGTAGAGAGGGAGAGATGGGTTTTGGTAGAGAGGGAGAGATGAGTTGGGGGTAGAGAGGGAGAGATGGATGGGGTAGAGAGGGAGAGATGGGTGGGGGTAGAGAGGGAGAGATGGGTGGGGGTAGAGAGGGAGAGAAGGGTGAGGGTAGAGAGGGAGAGAAGGGTGGGGTAGAGAGGGAGAGATGGGTGGGGGTAGAGAAGGAGAAGGGTGGGGGTAGAGAGGTAGAAGGGTGGGGGTAGAGAGGTAGAAGGGTAGAGAGGGGGGGGTTGGAGTAGAGAGAGAGAGAAGGGTGGAGGTAGAGAGGGAGAGATGGGTTTTGGTAGAGAGGGAGAGATGGGTGGGGGTATAGAACGGTGGGGGTAGAGAGGGAGAGATGGGCGGGGGTAGAGAGGGAGAGATGGGTGGGGGTAGAGAGGGGTGGGTGGGGGGTAGAGAGGGAGAGATGGGTGGGGGTAGAGAGGGAGAGAAGGGTGGGGGTAGAGAGAGAGAAGGGTGGGGGTAGAGAGAGAGAAGGGTGGGGGTAGAGAGGGAGAGATGGGTGGGGGGGTAGAGAGGGAGAAGGGTGGGGGTAGAGAGGGAGAGATGGATGGGGGAGAGAGGGAGAAGGGTGGGGGTAGAGAGGGAGAAGGGTGTGGGTAGAGAGGGAGAGATGGATGGGGGTAGAGAGGGAGAAGGGTGGGGGTAGAGAGGGAGAGATGGATGGGGTAGAGAGGGAGAGATGGATGGGGATAGAGAGAGAGAAGGGTGGGGATAGAGAGGGAGAGATGGATGGGGTAGAGAGAGAGAAGGGTGGGGATAGAGAGGGAGAGATGGATGGGGGTAGAGAGAGAGAAGGGTGGGGATAGAGAGGGAGAGATGGATGGGAGTAGAGAGAGAGAAGGGTGGGGATAGAGAGGGAGAGATGGATGGGGGTAGAGAGAGAGAAGGGTGGGGGTAGAGAGGGAGAGATGGATGGGGGTAGAGAGGGATAAGGGACATAGAGAGGAGAACATAAAGAACAGCTACAGCTCACCTCTACTCTCAGGGGAATCACAGCTTTCATGTATTTCAACCAATATATGGTGAGGTCAGTTAGTCAGACACTCAGTCAGGCAGAATTATAGCTTTCATGTCTTTCAACCATAAAGCCTTATTAGAATACTGGTTGGCATAAAGCCTTATTAGAATACTGGTTGGCATAAAGCCTCATTAGAATACTGGTTGGCATAAAGCCTTATTCAAAGCATAATATCAGAATTAGCAAAAAGGAAGGAAAATAAAAGGATTAGTGTACCATGCGCCCACAGTGTCCACACAGAATGAGGTGTGTGTCTCTGTGTGTGTCTGTGTGTCTCTGTGTGTGTCTGTGTGTCTCTGTGTGTCTCTGTGTGTCTGTGTGTCTGTGTGTCTCTGTGTGTCTCTGTGTGTGCCTGTGTACATTCCTGTCCTGTGTGTGGACCCCTCCTCTCACCCAGGGAGATCTTCTCTCCAGAGTCTGCAGGCAGCAGGAAGACCAGCAGGGCCAGGCCAGAGATGAGGACACAGGGGATGAGCAGGTTGAGACCGTAGTACAGTGTTCTCCTCCTCATGGTGACAGTGAAGGTGACGTCAGGGTAGGGCTCCTTACAGCAGTCATAATACAGCTCGTTACGCTTCACTGGGACACCTGGGAGGAGAGGCAGGTTAGGGCTCCTTACAGCAGTCATAATACAGCTCCGCTTCACTGGGACACCTGGGAGGAGAGGCAGGTTAGGGCTCCTTACAGCAGTCATAATACAGCTCGTTACGCTTCACTGGGACACCTGGGAGGAGGCAGGTTAGGGCTCCTTACAGCAGTCATAATACAGCTCGTTACGCTTCACTGGGACACCTGGGAGGAGAGGGGGCAGGTTAGGGCTCCTTACAGCAGTCATAATACAGCTCGTTACGCTTCACTGGGACACCTGGGAGGAGGGGGGCAGGTTAGGGCTCCTTACAGCAGTCATAATACAGCTCGTTACGCTTCACTGGGACACCTGGGAGGAGGGGGGCAGGTTAGGGCTCCTTACAGCAGTCATAATACAGCTCGTTACGCTTCACTGGGACACCTGGGAGGAGGGGGGCAGGTTAGGGCTCCTTACAGCAGTCATAATACAGCTCGTTACGCTTCACTGGGACACCTGGGAGGAGGGGGGGCAGGTTAGGGCTCCTTACAGCAGTCATAATACAGCTCGTTACGCTTCACTGGGACACCTGGGAGGAGAGGGGGGGGGCAGGTTAGGGCTCCTTACAGCAGTCATAATACAGCTCGTTACGCTTCACTGGGACACCTGGGAGGAGGGGGGCGGGGAGGTTAGGGCTCCTTACAGCAGTCATAATACAACTCGTTACGCTTCACTGGGACACCTGGGAGGAGAGGGGGCAGGTTAGGGCTCCTTACAGCAGTCATAATACAGCTCGTTACGCTTCACTGGGACACCTGGGAGGAGAGGGGGCAGGTTAGGGCTCCTTACAGCAGTCATAATACAGCTCGTTACGCTTCACTGGGACACCTGGGAGGAGAGGGGGGGGGCAGGTTAGGGCTCCTTACAGCAGTCATAATACAGCTCGTTACGCTTCACTGGGACACCTGGGAGGAGGGGGCAGGTTAGGGCTCCTTACAGCAGTCATAATACAGCTCGTTACGCTTCACTGGGACACCTGGGAGGAGTGGGGGCAGGTTAGGGCTCCTTACAGCAGTCATAATACAGCTCGTTACGCTTCACTGGGACACCTGGGAGGAGGGGGGCAGGTTAGGGTTCCTTACATCAGTCATAATACAGCTCATTACGCTTCACTGGGACACCTGGGAGGAGGGGGGGGGGGCAGGTTAGATGGACATAATGATTACAGAACATATGAACAACTGCATCAGATTTGAGATGAATCCCTGATTTCCAGCATTCTGCAGAGTCTGGCATTGTGAGATGACCTTTAGACTTCATATCACACAACTTCCTGATGAGGTAAAACTGAAAGACAGCGTGACAAGGTATGCTTGAGGCAAAAATGACCTTCATAAACTGTCTGAAAACGTCCCCTTTTCCAAATGACCCCCAAACTAAATATCAGATTAAAGTTGAGATGAATCTCCTCATGCACCTTGTCCTCCGTGTGTGGATTCTGTAGTGTCTCCTGCCTCACTCTCCAAAATGTACATCTGATTCCCACGCATTAATATTGCACAATGGTCTGTGTGTGTGTGTGTGTGTGTGTGTGGGGGGGTCAAGTTGAAATTTAAATGGTTCAATCACTCTGATGGGCTTTAATCATTGTAGGACATCTAACAGAGCACTGATTGGTTAGTGAGTTTGAGGATTTCAGACTCATCACTCCAAATGAAGTATTGTTCTTTTAGCTGATTAAAACCTAGAATCTGAAAACCCTTTGTGTGTGTCTGTGTCCATACATGTGTGTGTATAGGACCGTAACCAAGGGTCCTATCGCTAAACTCTAAACAGAGCCCCAGGATTGCACCTTTTCTGGCAGAGGCACCAGGGCTGTTTCTGGAGCTGAGCCTGCCTGGCTGGCTGTGCCCCAATCTAGTGAGCCTTTCCTGGGCCAGCTGTCACCTTACACCCCCTGGTTACATACAGCCAGCTGCGTACTGGGTGTATGAGCTGGACATTGATTGGCTGTCTAGCCCAGGGGACCAGGAACTGAAACAGAATAATTCAGGCAGCAGGATAAGAGGCGTAACACCGGGCCCAATAATGGTCTGTCTCGCCCAGGGGCCAGAACACTCAGGATCAGAGAGACATGGGATGCAGACACCTCCTAAAACAGGGCTGCATTCTGTCAGAGATCTACTGTAAGCACAGAATGTGTAATGCACATTGTATGGAATGTGCAGTATAAATAAAGATTGATTTGATTTGACTAGAGCGATGCAGTCTGCTTAGTGGTGGACAGGTCTGGAACAAAAGCCTGCACTCCCAGTAGCTCACCAGGAGGAGTGTTGACCACCATAATACTGACTCTGCTGTAAAAAAAAAAGTGAAGCTCATTTCCTCCAGAGAGTTCCAGGGAGACACTCCTTCAGTCTCTTACCCACGAGATCCCACTCTCCGTTGGGGATGTATGAGGAGATGTCTACGTCCAGGATCTGGAGGTCCAGCAGCCAGCCGTTGTAGGTCCACGAGCCAAACTTCAGATCACACTTCTGGACGTCGAAGGGGAACCAGCGAACATCGATATAGCAGGTACTCTTCAGGATACCTGGGGGAAGGAGAGGAGAGGAGAGGAAAGGAAAGGAAAGGAAAGGATGAGGAGAGGAGAGGAGAGGAGAGGAGAGGAGAGGAGAGGAGAGGAGAGGAGAGGAGAGGAGAGGAGAGGATGAGGAGAAGGAGTGGGCAGTCTTGTCATATTCACATTTTGCCATCGTTGATTTCTGTGGATGATTTTCTATTGCTGAGTAAACATTCAAGATAATGTCCTTCAAATCAAATCAAACTGTTTCACATGCGTCGAATACAACCTGACAGTTAAATGCTACAAGCCCTTAACCAACCTGACAGTTAAATGCTTCCCTACAAGCCATTAACCAACCTGACAGTTAAATGCTTCCCTACAAGCCCTTAACCAACCTGACAGTTAAATGCTTCCCTACAAGCCATTAACCAACCTGACAGTTAAATGCTTCCCTACAAGCCATTAACCAACCTGACAGTTAAATGCTTCCCTACAAGCCATTAACCAACCTGACAGTTAAATGCTTCCCTACAAGCCATTAACCAACCTGACAGTTAAATGCTACAAGCCCTTAACCAACCTGACAGTTAAATGCTTCCCTACAAGCCATTAACCAACCTGACAGTTAAATGCTTCCCTACAAGCCATTAACCAACCTGACAGTTAAATGCTTCCCTACAAGCCATTAACCAACCTGACAGTTAAATGCTACAAGCCCTTAACCAACCTGACAGTTAAATGCTACAAGCCCTTAACCAACCTGACAGTTAAATGCTACAAGCCCTTAACCAACCTGACAGTTAAATGCTTCCCTACAAGCCCTTAACCAACCTGACAGTTAAATGCTTCCCTACAAGCCCTTAACCAACCTGACAGTTAAATGCTTCCCTACAAGCCCTTAACCAACCTGACAGTTAAATGCTACAAGCCCTTAACCAACCTGACAGTTAAATGCTACAAGCCCTTAACCAACCTGACAGTTAAATGCTTCCCTACAAGCCCTTAACCAACCTGACAGTTAAATGCTTCCCTACAAGCCCTTAACCAACCTGACAGTTAAATGCTTCCCTACAAGCCCTTAACCAACCTGACAGTTAAATGCTACAAGCCCTTAACCAACCTGACAGTTAAATGCTTCCCTACAAGCCCTGAACCAACCTGACAGTTAAATGCTTCCCTACAAGCCCTTAACCAACCTGACAGTTAAATGCTTCCCTACAAGCCCTTAACCAACCTGACAGTTAAATGCTTCCCTACAAGCCCTTAACCAACCTGACAGTTAAATGCTTCCCTACAAGCCCTTAACCAACCTGACAGTTAAATGCTTCCCTACAAGCCCTTAACCAACCTGACAGTTAAATGCTACAAGCCCTTAACCAACCTGACAGTTAAATGCTACAAGCCCTTAACCAACCTGACAGTTAAATGCTTCCCTACAAGCCCTTAACCAACCTGACAGTTAAATGCTACAAGCCCTTAACCAACCTGACAGTTAAATGCTACAAGCCCTTAACCAACCTGACAGTTAAATGCTTCCCTACAAGCCCTTAACCAACCTGACAGTTAAATGCTACAAGCCCTTAACCAACCTGACAGTTAAATGCTACAAGCCCTTAACCAACCTGACAGTTAAATGCTTCCCTACAAGCCCTTAACCAACCTGACAGTTAAATGCTTCCCTACAAGCCCTTAACCAACCTGACAGTTAAATGCTTCCCTACAAGCCCTTAACCAACCTGACAGTTAAATGCTTCCCTACAAGCCCTTAACCAACCTGACAGTTAAATGCTACAAGCCCTTAACCAACCTGACAGTTAAATGCTACAAGCCCTTAACCAACCTGACAGTTAAATGCTTCCCTACAAGCCCTTAACCAACCTGACAGTTAAATGCTACAAGCCCTTAACCAACCTGACAGTTAAATGCTACAAGCCCTTAACCAACCTGACAGTTAAATGCTTCCCTACAAGCCCTTAACCAACCTGACAGTTAAATGCTTCCCTACAAGCCCTTAACCAACCTGACAGTTAAATGCTTCCCTACAAGCCCTTAACCAACCTGACAGTTAAATGCTACAAGCCCTTAACCAACCTGACAGTTAAATGCTTACCTACGAGACCTTAACCAACCTGACAGTTAAATGCTTCCCTACAAGCCCTTAACCAACCTGACAGTTGAATGCTTCCCTACAAGCCCTTAACCAACATGACAGTTAAATGCTTCCCTACAAGCCCTTAACCAACCTGACAGTTAAATGCTTCCCTACAAGCCCTTAACCAACCTTACAGTTAAATGGTTCCCTACAAGCCCTTAACCAACCTGACAGTTAAATGCTTCCCTACAAGCCCTTAACCAACCTGACAGTTAAATGCTTCCCTACAAGCCCTTAACCAACCTGACAGTTAAATGCTTCCCTACAAGCCCTTAACCAACCTGACAGTTAAATGCTTCCCTACAAGCCCTTAACCAACCTGACAGTTAAATGCTTCCCTACAAGCCCTTAACCAACCTGACAGTTAAATGCTTCCCTGCAAGCCCTTAACCAACCTGACAGTTAAATGCTTCCCTACAAGCCCTTAACCAACCTGACAGTTAAATGCTTCCCTACAAGCCCTTAACCAACCTGACAGTTAAATGCTTCCCTACAAGCCCTTAACCAACCTGACAGTTAAATGCTACAAGCCCTTAACCAACAATGCAGTTCAACAAAGAGAAATATTTACCAAATAAACTCAAGTAAAACAATTATTAAAAAGTAACAATAATGAGGCTACATACAGGGGTCAATGTGTGGGGGTAAAGGTTAGTCGAGGTCATTTGTCCATGTAGGGAGGGGTAAAGGTTAGTCGAGGTCATTTGTCCATGTAGGTAGGGGTAAAGGTTAGTCGAGGTCATTTGTCCATGTAGGTAGGGGTAAAGGTTAGTCGAGGTCATTTGTCCATGTAGGTAGGGGTAAAGGTTAGTCGAGGTAATTTGTCCATGTAGGTAGGGGTAAAGGTTAGTCGAGGTCATTTGTCCATGTAGGTAGGGGTAAAGGTTAGTCGAGGTCATTTGTCCATGTAGGTAGGGGTAAATGTTAGTCGAGGTCATTTGTCCATGTAGGTGGGGGTAAAGGTTAGTCGAGGTCATTTGTCCATGTAGGTAGAGGGGTAAAGGTTAGTCGAGGTCATTTGTCCATGTAGGTAGAGGGGTAAAGGTTAGTCGAGGTCATTTGTCCATGTAGGTGGGAGTAAAGGTTAGTCGAGGTCATTTGTCCATGTAGGTAGAGGTAAAGGTTAGTCGAGGTCATTTGTCCATCTGGGTAGGGGTAAAGGTTAGTCGAGGTCATTTGTCCATGTAGGTGGGGGTAAAGGTTAGTCGAGGTCATTTGTCCATGTAGGTAGAGGGGTAAAGGTTAGTCGAGGTCATTTGTCCATGTAGGTAGAGGTAAAGGTTAGTCGAGGTCATTTGTCCATGTAGGTAGAGGGGTAAAGGTTAGTCGAGGTCATTTGTCCATGTAGGTAGAGGTAAAGGTTAGTCGAGGTCATTTGTCCATGTAGGTAGAGGGGTAAAGGTTAGTCGAGGTCATTTGTCCATGTAGGTAGGGGTAAAGGTTAGTCGAGGTCATTTGTCCATGTAGGTAGGGGGTAAAGGTTAGTCGAGGTCATTTGTCCATGTA
This sequence comes from Oncorhynchus keta, assembly GCF_023373465.1. Lineage (NCBI taxonomy): Eukaryota > Metazoa > Chordata > Actinopteri > Salmoniformes > Salmonidae > Oncorhynchus > Oncorhynchus keta. Next base: position 31,546 of record NW_026286887.1, on the reverse strand, counting down.
GGTAGGGGTAAAGGTTAGTCGAGGTCATTTGTCCATGTAGGTGGGGGTAAAGGTTAGTCGAGGTCATTTGTCCATGTAGGTAGAGGGGTAAAGGTTAGTCGAGGTCATTTGTCCATGTAGGTGGGAGTAAAGGTTAGTCGAGGTCATTTGTCCATGTAGGTAGAGGTAAAGGTTAGTCGAGGTCATTTGTCCATGTAGGTAGAGGGGTAAAGGTTAGTCGAGGTCATTTGTCCATGTAGGTAGAGGTAAAGGTTAGTCGAGGTCATTTGTCCATGTAGGTAGGGGTAAAGGTTAGTCGAGGTCATTTGTCCATGTAGGGGGGGTAAAGTGGGTGATGGGATTATACATAGCTAATAAACAGCGAGTAGCAGCAGTGTAAAAACAGATGGAGGAGCGGGGAAATGTAATAGTCTGGTGGCCATTTGATTAGTTGTGATTAGTTGTTCAGCAGTCTTATGGCTTGGGGGTAGAACCTGTTCAGGAACATTTTGGTTCTAGACTTGGCGCTCCGGTACCGCTTGTCATACAGTAGCAGAGAGCATTGGGTTAAAGCGACCCTCCTCAAAGCATAGGTGTCGACCCAGTAACCCCTGGAACTGAACAGGGCTAGACGTGACCTGGTAACCCACCTGGTGGAATGTACTGGCAGGACCCAGAGGAGTTGACCAGGACGTTAGTGTGGAAGGTAGCGTCAAACCTCTCGTCTGCACTGGAGGAGAGAAGAGAAGAGAGACAGATGAATGATCTGATAGATGTTGTATGGAGGGTAACTAAGTCTGTTGTCATGGAGACATAAATAAAGAGGGGGCAAAACAGAGAGGAGAGAAAGAGAAGAGAGAAACAGAGAAAATGAGAGAGAGAGAAGAGAGAAACAGAGAGAAGGAGAGAAAGAGGAGAAACAGAGAGAAGGAGAGAAAGAGAAGAGAGAAACAGAGTGAAGGAGAGAGAGAAGAGAGAAACAGAGTGAAGGAGAGAAAGAGAAGAGAGAAACAGAGAAAAGGAGAGAAAGAGAAGAGAGAAACAGAGAGAAGGAGAGAAAGAGAAGAGAGAAACAGAGTGAAGGAGAGAAAGAGAAGAGAGAAACAGAGAAAAGGAGAGAAAGAGAAGAGAGAAACAGAGAGGAGAGAAAGAGAAGAGAGAAACAGAGTGAAGGAGAGAAAGAGAAGAGAGAAACAGAGAAAAGGAGAGAGAGAGAGAGAGAGAGGAGAGAGAGAAAAGGAAAAGAGAGAGCGATAGAGAAAGAGAGAGAGAAAAGGAGAGAAAGAGAAGAGAGAGCGAAAGAGAAGGAGAGAAAGAGAAGAGAGAGCGAAAGAGAAGGAGAAAAGGAGAAGAGAGAGCGATAGAGAAGGAGAGAGAGAATGAGAGAAAGAGAGAGATAGAGAAGGAGAGAAGGAGTAGAGAGAGAGAAGAGAGAAACAGAGAGAGGAGTAGAGAGAGAGAGAAGAGAGAAACAGAGTGAAGGAGAGAAAGAGAAGAGAGCGATAGAGAGGGAGAGAGAGAGAAAAGGAGAGAGAGAAGGAGAGAGAGAGATAGAGAAGGAGAGAAAGAGAGAGAGATAGAGAAGGAGAGAAAGAGAGAGAGACAGAGAAGGAGAGAGAGAGAGAAAAGGAGAGAGAAGGAGAGAGAGAGAAAAGGAGAGAAAAGGAGAGAGAAACTGAGATACATCAAACTGAGATACATCACAAATACATCAGAACAAACACCATATATCACAGGTATTACAGCCGCATCCCCTTTCACCCCCCGCATCCCCCCTCACCCCCCACATTCCTCTCCACCCCCAGCATCCCTCCTCACCCCCACATTCCTCCTCACCCCCGCATCCCCCCTCACCCCCGCATTCATCTTCACCCCCGCATCCCCCTCACCCCCCGCATTCCTCTTCACCCCCAGCATCCCTCCTCACCCCCCGCATTCCTCTTCACCCCCCGCATCCCCCCCTCACCCTCAGCATCCCTCCTCACCCCCAGCATCCCTCCTCACCCTCAGCATCCCTCCTCACCCTCAGCATCCCTCCTCACCCTCAGCATCCCTCCTCACCCCCAGCATCCCTCCTCACCCTCCGCATCCCTCCTCACCCCCAGCATCCCTCCTCATCCCCAGCATCCCTCCTCACCCCCACATCCCTCCTCACCCCCGCATCCCCCTCACCCCTCCTCAACCACCTCGCATTCCTCCTCACCCCCGCATCCCCTTTCACCCCCGCATCCCCCTCACCCCCCGCATTCCTCTTCACCCCCGCATCCCCCCCTCACCCCCCGCATTCCTCTTCACCCCCAGCATCCCTCCTCACCCCCCGCATTCCTCTTCACCCCCGCATCCCCCCTCACCCTCAGCATCCCTCCTCACCCCCAGCATCCCTCCTCACCCTCAGCATCCCTCCTCACCCTCAGCATCCATCCTCACCCCCCGCATTCCTCTTCACCCCCGCATCCCTCCTCACCCTCAGCATCCCTCCTCACCCTCAGCATCCCTCCTCACCCTCAGCATCCATCCTCACCCCCCGCATTCCTCTTCACCCCCCGCATCCCCCTCACCCTCAGCATCCCTCCTCACCCCCAGCATCCCTCCTCACCCTCAGCATCCCTCCTCACCCTCAGCCCCTCCTCACCCCCAGCATCCCTCCTCACCCCCAGCATCCCTCCTCACCCCCGCATCCCCCTCCCCCTCCTCAACCACCTCACATTCCTCCTCACCCCCAGCATCCCTCCTCACCCCCAGCATCCCTCCTCACCCCCGCATCCCCCTCACCCCTCCTCAACCACCTCACATTCCTCCTCACCCCCAGCATCCCTCCTCAACCCCAGCATCCCTCCTCATCCCATCGTTACTCCCCAGATATATATATTTTTTAAATTGGGGGAAAAGAGTGATTGATCAGATAAAAATGGCTTTCGACCTTCCGTGGTAAATGTTGCTTCTCCAGATCAGATCCCAGCATCAGTGCCTAGAGGGTCGGATTGAGAGATAGTTTCCCATTATGAGAGCCAATGACTAATAAATGAAAGTGCTCATCTTCCCCAAAAAAAGAAGATTATAATTCTCCTGATCCATGCAGACGTCCATTAGTCTGTTTTGAAATGACGAATGGTTACGTGACTGATGCCACAAGAACAGGAAGTGGATTGGAAACAACGTACACTATTGGCTGACGCGCAACAAGCCCTTGCACTAAATGCAGGCCCCCCCAAAAATATGACTGTAACCAAACCCAAAAGAAGACATCAGGATTTACATAATGTAATGTTGATTTATTGCTGCATGTCCCTGTCATAATCGGATATGATAATTGTTCCATTTGTTCAGACGAGAGGAAGTTGCAGGCTTGGTTGTTTGGCAATGTTGGGATGAATCCTATCTCCCCAATGGCACCATATCCCCTAAATAGTGCACTACTTTAGATCTATGGGTCCTGGTGAAAAGTAGTGCACTGAACAGGAAATAGAGGGTCATTTAGAACACACACTGATAATCACCCGGTCCATTGTCCAAGAACAAAGGTTTCTAAATTAGCAGCGTTGTAGAGGCCAGCTGAATACAAATGAACTAACGCTGGTTAGGAAGTTATAAATATTATTTGGTTTGTTTTAATGTTCTTGTACTTGAAACCATCCACACTGTTGTAGGCTTGTACCTTGTACAGTGTTTCTCTGTTTTAAATCAACATTTAGTCATTTAATGAATTGATTAATAATGTTTTTTAAACTACATAATCCAACTAGCGCATGTTAGTTTATGACTATGAATCAATAATCACACAACATCATATTAAACAAGATATATTAATCACATTAATATGATTCATATATCACATTAATATGATTCATATATCTTGTTTAATATGATTCATACCAGCAATTACGCTCAGAGTTCGGAACGGCTTTTATTGTCAACTGTAATGCCGCTGTTAAAATGTGCTCCTGGGTCGGAGTGAGGCATGTGAGACAAACAGTCGGTGTTTTAAGTACATGGTACATGGGGGGGGTAATGGTGTAACACAGGGACATACCTGGAGGGGGGTAATGGTGTAACACAGGGACATACCTGGAGGGGGTAATGGTGTAACACAGGGACATACCTGGAGGGGGGGTAATGGTGTAACACAGGGACATACCTGGAGGGGGTAATGGTGTAACACAGGGACATACCATACCTGGAGGGGGATGGTGTAACACAGGGACATACCTGGAGGGGGGTAATGGTGTAACACAGGGACATACCTGGAGGGGGGTAATGGTGTAACACAGGGACATACCTGGAGGGGGTAATGGTGTAACACAGGGACATACCTGGAGGGGGTAATGGTGTAACACAGGGACATACCTTGGAGGGAGGGGGGTAATGGTGTAACACAGGGACATACCTGGAGGGGGATAATGGTGTAACACAGGGACATACCTGGAGGGGGGTAATGGTGTAACACAGGGACATACCTGGAGGGGGTAATGGTGTAACACAGGGATGTACCTGGAGGGGGTAATGGTGTAACACAGGGACATACCTGGAGGGGGGTAATGGTGTAACACAGGGACATACCTGGAGGGGGGTAATGGTGTAACACAGGGACATACCTGGAGGGGGGTAATGGTGTAACACAGGGATGTACCTGGAGGGGGGTGTAATGGTGGTAACACAGGGACGTACCTGGAGGGGGGTAATGGTGTAACACAGGGACGTACCTGGAGGGGGGTAATGGTGTAACACAGGGACGTACCTGGATGTTACACAACTCAAAAAGGAAGTAAGCTCAAATTATAGATCATGTTTATCCTTTTATACATGAGTATTTGTGTGTCACACGTCGTACCACCAATCCCTTAAGGAAAGCACTGGGTTTCAGACAGACAAATACATGTACAGAATACAAACACCTTATTCTTTCAATATCACAGCTTCCTGCTTCAGGTAGAAGCTCCTCTCCAAATCTCTACACTGCTTATAGAAATGTCCTCTCAAAACACTGTGTAGACAATGTTGTGTGTGTGTGTGTGTGTGTGTGTGTGTGTGTGTGTGTGTGTGTGTGTGTGTGTGTGTGTGTGTGTGTGTGTGTGTGTGTGTGTGTGTGTGTGTGTGTCCTGTTTCATCCTGTGAAAACACTATAGACAGAAACACAATAACTGGTTTTCAGGATCTATGTCTCAGAGAACTCTCAGGAGGGAAAGGAATATCTTCTCAGAATGATGTCTTGTGTCACCACAGAGAGTCCGATAGGTTCATATGACAGGTACACTAAAGCCACCATGGTATCGGATATGAAGACAGTGGGCTTACAGCTCTACGTTACCCAGGGAAGTCACAACGGCAGGTGGAAATATCTTACCTACATCTCACAGGGACGTTTTATTTATGTCTCACCTTCTCACTCTGGTGTATGTGAGGAAAGGACCAGGTAGAACGATTACAGGGACGTTTTATTTATGTCTCATCTTCTCACTCTGGTGTATGTGAGGAAAGGACCAGGTAGAACGATTACAGGGACGTTTTATTTATGTCTCACCTTCTCACTCTGGTGTATGTGAGGAAAGGACCAGGTAGAACGATTACAGGGACGTTTTATTTATGTCTCACCTTCTCACTCTGCTGTATGTGAGGAAAGGACCAGGTAGAACGATTACAGGGACGTTTTATTTATGTCTCACCTTCTCACTCTGGTGTATGTGAGGAAAGGACCAGGTAGAACGATTACAGGGACGTTTTATTTATGTCTCATCTTCTCACTCTGGTGTATGTGAGGAAAGGACCAGGTAGAACGATTACAGGGACGTTTTATTTATGTCTCATCTTCTCACTCTGGTGTATGTGAGGAAAGGACCAGGTAGAACGATTACAGGGACGTTTTATTTATGTCTCACCTTCTCACTCTGCTGTATGTGAGGAAAGGACCAGGTAGAACGATTACAGGGACGTTTTATTTATGTCTCACCTTCTCACTCTGGTGTATGTGAGGAAAGGACCAGGTAGAACGATTACAGGGACGTTTTATTTATGTCTCACCTTCTCACTCTGGTGTATGTGAGGAAAGGACCAGGTAGAACGATTACAGGGACGTTTTATTTATGTCTCACCTTCTCACTCTGGTGTATGTGAGGAAAGGACCAGGTAGAACGATCACAGGGACGTTTTATTTATGTCTCATCTTCTCACTCTGGTGTATGTGAGGAAAGGACCAGGTAGAACGATTACAGGGACGTTTTATTTATGTCTCATCTTCTCACTCTGGTGTATGTGAGGAAAAGACCAGGTAGAACGATTACAGGGACGTTTTATTTATGTCTCATCTTCTCACTCTGGTGTATGTGAGGAAAGGACCAGGTAGAACGATTACAGGGACGTTTTATTTATGTCTCATCTTCTCACTCTGGTGTATGTGAGGAAAGGACCAGGTAGAACGATTACAGGGACGTTTTATTTATGTCTCACCTTCTCACTCTGGTGTATGTGAGGAAAGGACCAGGTAGAACGATTACAGGGACGTTTTATTTATGTTTCATCTTCTCACTCTGGTGTATGTGAGGAAAGGACTAGGTAGAACGATTACAGGGACGTTTTATTTATGTCTCCTCTTCTCACTCTGGTGTATGTGAGGAAAGGACCAGGTAGAACGATTACAGGGACGTTTTATTTATGTCTCACCTTCTCACTCTGCTGTATGTGAGGAAAGGACCAGGTAGAACGATTACAGGGACGTTTTATTTATGTCTCCTCTTCTCACTCTGGTGTATGTGAGGAAAGGACCAGGTAGAACGATTACAGGGACGTTTTATTTATGTCTCATCTTCTCACTCTGGTGTATGTGAGGAAAGGACCAGGTAGAACGATTACAGGGACGTTTTATTTATGTCTCATCTTCTCACTCTGGTGTATGTGAGGAAAGGACCAGGTAGAACGATTACAGGGACGTTTTATTTATGTCTCATCTTCTCACTCTGGTGTATGTGAGGAAAGGACCAGGTAGAACGATTACAGGGACGTTTTATTTATGTTCATCTTCTCACTCTGGTGTATGTGAGGAAAGGACCAGGTAGAACGATTACAGGGACGTTTTATTTATGTCTCACCTTCTCACTCTGGTGTATGTGAGGAAAGGACCAGGTAGAACGATTACAGGGACGTTTTATTTATGTCTCATCTTCTCACTCTGGTGTATGTGAGGAAAGGACCAGGTAGAACGATTACAGGGACGTTTTATTTATGTCTCATCTTCTCACTCTGGTGTATGTGAGGAAAGGACCAGGTAGAACGATTACAGGGACGTTTTATTTATGTCTCATCTTCTCACTCTGGTGTATGTGAGGAAAGGACCAGGTAGAACGATTACAGGGACGTTTTATTTATGTCTCATCTTCTCACCCTGGTGTATGTGAGGAAAGGACCAGGTAGAACGATCACAGGGACGTTTTATTTATGTCTCATCTTCTCACCCTGGTGTATGTGAGGAAAGGACCAGGTAGAACGATCACAGGGACGTTTTATTTATGTCTCATCTTCTCACTCTGGTGTATGTGAGGAAAGGACCAGGTAGAACGATTACAGGGACGTTTTATTTATGTCTCATCTTCTCACCCTGGTGTATGTGAGGAAAGGACCAGGTAGAACGATTACAGGGACGTTTTATTTATGTCTCATCTTCTCACTCTGGTGTATGTGAGGAAAGGACCAGGTAGAACGATTACAGGGACATTTTATTTATGTCTCATCTTCTCACCCTGGTGTATGTGAGGAAAGGACCAGGTAGAACGATCACAGGGACGTTTTATTTATGTCTCATCTTCTCACTCTGGTGTATGTGAGGAAAGGACCAGGTAGAACGATTACAGGGACGTTTTATTTATGTCTCATCTTCTCACCCTGGTGTATGTGAGGAAAGGACCAGGTAGAACGATTACAGGGACGTTTTATTTATGTCTCATCTTCTCACCCTGGTGTATGTGAGGAAAGGACCAGGTAGAACGATTACAGGGACGTTTTATTTATGTCTCATCTTCTCACTCTGGTGTATGTGAGGAAAGGACCAGGTAGAACGATTACAGGGACGTTTTATTTATGTCTCATCTTCTCACTCTGGTGTATGTGAGGAAAGGACCAGGTAGAACGATTACAGGGACGTTTTATTTATGTCTCATCTTCTCACTCTGGTGTATGTGAGGAAAGGACCAGGTAGAACGATTATAGGGACGTTTTATTTATGTCTCATCTTCTCACTCTGGTGTATGTGAGGAAAGGACCAGGTAGAACTATTACAGGGACTTTTTATTTATGTCTCATCTTCTCACTCTGGTGTATGTGAGGAAAGGACCAGGTAGAACGGATACAGGGACGTTTTATTTATGTCTCATCTTCTCACTCTGGTGTATGTGAGGAAAGGACCAGGTAGAACGATTACAGGGACGTTTTATTTATGTCTCATCTTCTCACTCTGGTGTATGTGAGGAAAGGACCAGGTAGAACGATTACAGGGACGTTTTATTTATGTCTCATCTTCTCACCCTGGTGTATGTGGGGAAAGGACTAGGTAGAACGATTATAGGGACGTTTTATTTATGTCTCATCTTCTCACTCTGGTGTATGTGAGGAAAGGACCAGGTAGAACGATTACAGGGACGTTTTATTTATGTCTCATCTTCTCACTCTGGTGTATGTGGGGAAAGGACCAGGTAGAACGATCACAGGGACGTTTTATTTATGTCTCATCTTCTCACCCTGGTGTATGTGAGGAAAGGACCAGGTAGAACGATTACAGGGACGTTTTATTTATGTCTCATCTTCTCACTCTGGTGTATGTGAGGAAAGGACCAGGTAGAACGATTACAGGGACGTTTTATTTATGTCTCATCTTCTCACTCTGGTGTATGTGAGGAAAGGACCAGGTAGAACGATTACAGGGACGTTTTATTTATGTCTCATCTTCTCACTCTGGTGTATGTGAGGAAAGGACCAGGTAGAACGATTACAGGGACGTTTTATTTATGTCTCATCTTCTCACTCTGGTGTATGTGAGGAAAGGACCAGGTAGAACGATTACAGGGATGTTTTATTTATGTCTCACCTTCTCACTCTGGTGTATGTGAGGAAAGGACCAGGTAGAACGATTACAGGGACGTTTTATTTATGTTTCATCTTCTCACTCTGGTGTATGTGAGGAAAGGACCAGGTAGAACGATTACAGGGACGTTTTATTTATGTCTCATCTTCTCACTCTGGTGTATGTGAGGAAAGGACCAGGTAGAACGATTACAGGGACGTTTTATTTATGTCTCATCTTCTCACTCTGGTGTATGTGAGGAAAGGACCAGGTAGAACGATTACAGGGACGTTTTATTTATGTCTCATCTTCTCACTCTGGTGTATGTGAGGAAAGGACCAGGTAGAACGATTACAGGGACGTTTTATTTATGTCTCATCTTCTCACCCTGGTGTATGTGAGGAAAGGACCAGGTAGAACGATTACAGGGACGTTTTATTTATGTCTCATCTTCTCACTCTGGTGTATGTGAGGAAAGGACCAGGTAGAACGATTACAGGGACGTTTTATTTATGTTTCATCTTCTCACTCTGGTGTATGTGAGGAAAGGACCAGGTAGAACGATTACAGGGACGTTTTATTTATGTCTCATCTTCTCACTCTGGTGTATGTGAGGAAAGGACCAGGTAGAACGATTACAGGGACGTTTTATTTATGTCTCATCTTCTCACTCTGGTGTATGTGAGGAAAGGACCAGGTAGAACGATTACAGGGACGTTTTATTTATGTCTCATCTTCTCACTCTGGTGTATGTGAGGAAAGGACCAGGTAGAACGATTACAGGGACGTTTTATTTATGTCTCATCTTCTCACTCTGGTGTATGTGAGGAAAGGACCAGGTAGAACGATTACAGGGACGTTTTATTTATGTCTCATCTTCTCACTCTGGTGTATGTGAGGAAAGGACCAGGTAGAACGATTACAGGGACGTTTTATTTATGTCTCACCTTCTCACTCTGGTGTATGTGAGGAAAGGACCAGGTAGAACGATTACAGGGACGTTTTATTTATGTTTCATCTTCTCACTCTGGTGTATGTGAGGAAAGGACCAGGTAGAACGATTACAGGGACGTTTTATTTATGTTTCATCTTCTCACTCTGGTGTATGTGAGGAAAGGACCAGGTAGAACGATTACAGGGACGTTTTATTTATGTCTCATCTTCTCACTCTGGTGTATGTGAGGAAAGGACCAGGTAGAACGATTACAGGGACGTTTTATTTATGTCTCATCTTCTCACTCTGGTGTATGTGAGGAAAGGACCAGGTAGAACGATTACAGGGACGTTTTATTTATGTCTCATCTTCTCACCCTGGTGTATGTGAGGAAAGGACCAGGTAGAACGATTACAGGGACGTTTTATTTATGTCTCATCTTCTCACTCTGGTGTATGTGAGGAAAGGACCAGGTAGAACGATTACAGGGACGTTTTATTTATGTCTCATCTTCTCACTCTGGTGTATGTGAGGAAAGGACCAGGTAGAACGATCACAGGGACGTTTTATTTATGTCTCATCTTCTCACTCTGGTGTATGTGAGGAAAGGACCAGGTAGAACGATTACAGGGACGTTTTATTTATGTTTCATCTTCTCACTCTGGTGTATGTGAGGAAAGGACCAGGTAGAACGATTACAGGGACGTTTTATTTATGTTTCATCTTCTCACTCTGGTGTATGTGAGGAAAGGACCAGGTAGAACGATTACAGGGACGTTTTATTTATGTCTCATCTTCTCACTCTGGTGTATGTGAGGAAAGGACCAGGTAGAACGATTACAGGGACGTTTTATTTATGTCTCATCTTCTCACCCTGGTGTATGTGAGGAAAGGACCAGGTAGAACGATTACAGGGACGTTTTATTTATGTCTCATCTTCTCACTCTGGTGTATGTGAGGAAAGGACCAGGTAGAACGATTACAGGGACGTTTTATTTATGTCTCATCTTCTCACTCTGGTGTATGTGAGGAAAGGACCAGGTAGAACGATTACAGGGACGTTTTATTTATGTCTCATCTTCTCACTCTGGTGTATGTGAGGAAAGGACCAGGTAGAACGATTATAGGGACGTTTTATTTATGTCTCATCTTCTCACTCTGGTGTATGTGAGGAAAGGACCAGGTAGAACGATTACAGGGACGTTTTATTTATGTCTCATCTTCTCACTCTGGTGTATGTGAGGAAAGGACCAGGTAGAACGATTACAGGGACGTTTTATTTATGTCTCATCTTCTCACTCTGGTGTATGTGAGGAAAGGACCAGGTAGAACGATTACAGGGACGTTTTATTTATGTCTCATCTTCTCACTCTGGTGTATGTGAGGAAAGGACCAGGTAGAACGATTACAGGGACGTTTTATTTATGTCTCATCTTCTCACCTGGTGTATGTGAGGAAAGGACTAGGTAGAACGATCACAGGGACGTTTTATTTATGTCTCATCTTCTCATTCTGGTGTATGTGAGGAAAGGACCAGGTAGAACGATTACAGGGACGTTTTATTTATGTCTCATCTTCTCACTCTGGTGTATGTGAGGAAAGGACTAGGTAGAACGATTACAGGGACGTTTTATTTATGTCTCATCTTTTCACTCTGGTGTATGTGAGGAAAAGACCAGGTAGAACGATCACAGGGACGTTTTATTTATGTCTCATCTTCTCATTCTGGTGTATGTGAGGAAAGGACCAGGTAGAACGATTACAGGGACGTTTTATTTATGTCTCATCTTCTCACTCTGGTGTATGTGAGGAAAGGACCAGGTAGAACGATTACAGGGACGTTTTATTTATGTCTCATCTTCTCACTCTGGTGTATGTGAGGAAAGGACCAGGTAGAACGATTACAGGGACGTTTTATTTATGTCTCATCTTCTCACTCTGGTGTATGTGAGGAAAGGACCAGGTAGAACGATTACAGGGACGTTTTATTTATGTCTCACCTTCTCACTCTGGTGTATGTGAGGAAAGGACCAGGTAGAACGATTACAGGGACGTTTTATTTATGTCTCATCTTCTCACTCTGGTGTATGTGAGGAAAGGACCAGGTAGAACGATTACAGGGACGTTTTATTTATGTCTCATCTTCTCACTCTGGTGTATGTGAGGAAAGGACCAGGTAGAACGATTACAGGGACGTTTTATTTATGTCTCATCTTCTCACTCTGGTGTATGTGAGGAAAGGACCAGGTAGAACGATTACAGGGACGTTTTATTTATGTCTCATCTTCTCACTCTGGTGTATGTGAGGAAAGGACCAGGTAGAACGATTACAGGGACGTTTTATTTATGTCTCATCTTCTCACTCTGGTGTATGTGAGGAAAGGACCAGGTAGAACGATTACAGGGACGTTTTATTTATGTCTCATCTTCTCACTCTGGTGTATGTGAGGAAAGGACCAGGTAGAACGATTACAGGGACGTTTTATTTATGTCTCATCTTCTCACTCTGGTGTATGTGAGGAAAGGACCAGGTAGAACGATTACAGGGACGTTTTATTTATGTCTCATCTTCTCACTCTGGTGTATGTGAGGAAAGGACCAGGTAGAACGATTACAGGGACGTTTTATTTATGTCTCATCTTCTCACTCTGGTGTATGTGAGGAAAGGACCAGGTAGAACGATTACAGGGACGTTTTATTTATGTCTCATCTTCTCACTCTGGTGTATGTGAGGAAAGGACCAGGTAGAACGATTACAGGGACGTTTTATTTATGTCTCATCTTCTCACTCTGGTGTATGTGAGGAAAGGACCAGGTAGAACGATTACAGGGACGTTTTATTTATGTCTCATCTTCTCACTCTGGTGTATGTGAGGAAAGGACCAGGTAGAACGATTACAGGGACGTTTTATTTATGTCTCACCTTCTCACTCTGCTGTATGTGAGGAAAGGACCAGGTAGAACGATTACAGGGACGTTTTATTTATGTCTCATCTTCTCACTCTGGTGTATGTGAGGAAAGGACTAGGTAGAACGATTACAGGGACGTTTTATTTATGTCTCACCTCCTCACTCTGGTGTATGTGAGGAAAGGACCAGGTAGAACGATTACAGGGACGTTTTATTTATGTCTCATCTTCTCACTCTGGTGTATGTGAGGAAAGGACTAGGTAGAACGATTACAGGGACGTTTTATTTATGTCTCATCTTCTCACTCTGCTGTATGTGAGGAAAGGACCAGGTAGAACGATTACAGGGACGTTTTATTTATGTCTCACCTCCTCACTCTGGTGTATGTGAGGAAAGGACCAGGTAGAACGATTACAGGGACGTTTTATTTATGTCTCACCTCCTCACTCTGGTGTATGTGAGGAAAGGACCAGGTAGAACGATTACAGGGACGTTTTATTTATGTCTCACCTCCTCACTCTGGTGTATGTGAGGAAAGGACCAGGTAGAACGATTACAGGGACGTTTTATTTATGTCTCATCTTCTCACTCTGGTGTATGTGAGGAAAGGACCAGGTAGAACGATTACAGGGACGTTTTATTTATGTCTCATCTTCTCACTCTGGTGTATGTGAGGAAAGGACCAGGTAGAACGATTACAGGGACGTTTTATTTATGTCTCATCTTCTCACTCTGGTGTATGTGAGGAAAGGACCAGGTAGAACGATTACAGGGACGTTTTATTTATGTCTCATCTTCTCACTCTGGTGTATGTGAGGAAAGGACCAGGTAGAACGATTACAGGGACGTTTTATTTATGTCTCATCTTCTCACTCTGGTGTATGTGAGGAAAGGACCAGGTAGAACGATTACAGGGACGTTTTATTTATGTCTCACCTCCTCACTCTGGTGTATGTGAGGAAAGGACTAGGTAGAACGATTACAGGGACGTTTTATTTATGTCTCATCTTCTCACTCTGGTGTATGTGAGGAAAGGACCAGGTAGAACGATTACAGGGACGTTTTATTTATGTCTCATCTTCTCACTCTGGTGTATGTGAGGAAAGGACCAGGTAGAACGATTACAGGGACGTTTTATTTATGTCTCACCTTCTCACTCTGGTGTATGTGAGGAAAGGACCAGGTAGAACGATTACAGGGACGTTTTATTTATGTCTCACCTTCTCACTCTGGTGTATGTGAGGAAAGGACCAGGTAGAACGATTACAGGGACGTTTTATTTATGTCTCATCTTCTCACTCTGGTGTATGTGAGGAAAGGACCAGGTAGAACGATTACAGGGACGTTTTATTTATGTCTCACCTTCTCACTCTGCTGTATGTGAGGAAAGGACCAGGTAGAATGATTACAGGGACGTTTTATTTATGTCTCACCTTCTCACTCTGCTGTATGTGAGGAAAGGACCAGGTAGAACGATTACAGGGACGTTTTATTTATGTCTCACCTTCTCACTCTGCTGTATGTGAGGAAAGGACTAGGTAGAACGATTACAGGGACGTTTTATTTATGTCTCACCTTCTCACTCTGGTGTATGTGAGGAAAGGACCAGGTAGAACGATTACAGGGACGTTTTATTTATGTCTCATCTTCTCACTCTGGTGTATGTGAGGAAAGGACTAGGTAGAACGATTACAGGGACGTTTTATTTATGTCTCACCTCCTCACTCTGGTGTATGTGAGGAAAGGACCAGGTAGAACGATTACAGGGACGTTTTATTTATGTCTCACCTCCTCACTCTGGTGTATGTGAGGAAAGGACCAGGTAGAACGATTACAGGGACGTTTTATTTATGTCTCATCTTCTCACTCTGGTGTATGTGAGGAAAGGACCAGGTAGAACGATTACAGGGACGTTTTATTTATGTCTCATCTTCTCACTCTGGTGTATGTGAGGAAAGGACCAGGTAGAACGATTACAGGGACGTTTTATTTATGTCTCACCTCCTCACTCTGGTGTATGTGAGGAAAGGACTAGGTAGAACGATTACAGGGACGTTTTATTTATGTCTCACCTTCTCACTCTGCTGTATGTGAGGAAAGGACCAGGTAGAACGATTACAGGGACGTTTTATTTATGTCTCATCTTCTCACTCTGGTGTATGTGAGGAAAGGACCAGGTAGAACGATTACAGGGACGTTTTATTTATGTCTCACCTTCTCACTCTGGTGTATGTGAGGAAAGGACCAGGTAGAACGATTACAGGGACGTTTTATTTATGTCTCACCTTCTCACTCTGCTGTATGTGAGGAAAGGACTAGGTAGAACGATTACAGGGACGTTTTATTTATGTCTCACCTTCTCACTCTGGTGTATGTGAGGAAAGGACTAGGTAGAACGATTACAGGGACGTTTTATTTATGTCTCACCTTCTCACTCTGCTGTATGTGAGGAAAGGACCAGGTAGAACGATTACAGGGACGTTTTATTTATGTCTCATCTTCTCACTCTGGTGTATGTGAGGAAAGGACCAGGTAGAACGATTACAGGGACGTTTTATTTATGTCTCACCTTCTCACTCTGCTGTATGTGAGGAAAGGACCAGGTAGAACGATTACAGGGACGTTTTATTTATGTCTCATCTTCTCACTCTGGTGTATGTGAGGAAAGGACCAGGTAGAACGATTACAGGGACGTTTTATTTATGTCTCATCTTCTCACTCTGGTGTATGTGAGGAAAGGACCAGGTAGAACGATTACAGGGACGTTTTATTTATGTCTCACCTTCTCACTCTGCTGTATGTGAGGAAAGGACTAGGTAGAATGATTACAGGGACGTTTTATTTATGTCTCACCTTCTCACTCTGCTGTATGTGAGGAAAGGACCAGGTAGAACGATTACAGGGACGTTTTATTTATGTCTCATCTTCTCACTCTGGTGTATGTGAGGAAAGGACTAGGTAGAACGATTACAGGGACGTTTTATTTATGTCTCACCTCCTCACTCTGGTGTATGTGAGGAAAGGACCAGGTAGAACGATTACAGGGACGTTTTATTTATGTCTCATCTTCTCACTCTGGTGTATGTGAGGAAAGGACCAGGTAGAACGATTACAGGGACGTTTTATTTATGTCTCATCTTCTCACTCTGGTGTATGTGAGGAAAGGACCAGGTAGAACGATTACAGGGACGTTTTATTTATGTCTCACCTTCTCACTCTGGTGTATGTGAGGAAAGGACCAGGTAGAACGATTACAGGGACGTTTTATTTATGTCTCACCTTCTCACTCTGCTGTATGTGAGGAAAGGACCAGGTAGAACGATTACAGGGACGTTTTATTTATGTCTCATCTTCTCACTCTGGTGTATGTGAGGAAAGGACCAGGTAGAACGATTACAGGGACGTTTTATTTATGTCTCATCTTCTCACTCTGGTGTATGTGAGGAAAGGACCAGGTAGAACGATTACAGGGACGTTTTATTTATGTCTCATCTTCTCACTCTGGTGTATGTGAGGAAAGGACCAGGTAGAACGATTACAGGGACGTTTTATTTATGTCTCACCTTCTCACTCTGGTGTATGTGAGGAAAGGACCAGGTAGAACGATTACAGGGACGTTTTATTTATGTCTCACCTTCTCACTCTGGTGTATGTGAGGAAAGGACCAGGTAGAACGATTACAGGGACGTTTTATTTATGTCTCACCTTCTCACTCTGCTGTATGTGAGGAAAGGACCAGGTAGAACGATTACAGGGACGTTTTATTTATGTCTCATCTTCTCACTCTGGTGTATGTGAGGAAAGGACCAGGTAGAACGATTACAGGGACGTTTTATTTATGTCTCACCTTCTCACTCTGCTGTATGTGAGGAAAGGACCAGGTAGAACGATTACAGGGACGTTTTATTTATGTCTCACCTTCTCACTCTGCTGTATGTGAGGAAAGGACCAGGTAGAACGATTACAGGGACGTTTTATTTATGTCTCATCTTCTCACTCTGGTGTATGTGAGGAAAGGACCAGGTAGAACGATTACAGGGACGTTTTATTTATGTCTCACCTTCTCACTCTGGTGTATGTGAGGAAAGGACCAGGTAGAACGATTACAGGGACGTTTTATTTATGTCTCACCTTCTCACTCTGGTGTATGTGAGGAAAGGACCAGGTAGAACGATTACAGGGACGTTTTATTTATGTCTCACCTTCTCACTCTGGTGTATGTGAGGAAAGGACCAGGTAGAACGATTACAGGGACGTTTTATTTATGTCTCATCTTCTCACTCTGGTGTATGTGAGGAAAGGACCAGGTAGAACGATTACAGGGACGTTTTATTTATGTCTCACCTTCTCACTCTGGTGTATGTGAGGAAAGGACCAGGTAGAACGATTACAGGGACGTTTTATTTATGTCTCACCTTCTCACTCTGGTGTATGTGAGGAAAGGACCAGGTAGAACGATTACAGGGACGTTTTATTTATGTCTCATCTTCTCACTCTGGTGTATGTGAGGAAAGGACCAGGTAGAACGATTACAGGGACGTTTTATTTATGTCTCATCTTCTCACTCTGGTGTATGTGAGGAAAGGACCAGGTAGAACGATTACAGGGACGTTTTATTTATGTCTCATCTTCTCACTCTGGTGTATGTGAGGAAAGGACCAGGTAGAACGATTACAGGGACGTTTTATTTATGTCTCACCTTCTCACTCTGCTGTATGTGAGGAAAGGACCAGGTAGAACGATTACAGGGACGTTTTATTTATGTCTCACCTTCTCACTCTGCTGTATGTGAGGAAAGGACCAGGTAGAACGATTACAGGGACGTTTTATTTATGTCTCATCTTCTCACTCTGGTGTATGTGAGGAAAGGACCAGGTAGAACGATTACAGGGACGTTTTATTTATGTCTCACCTTCTCACTCTGCTGTATGTGAGGAAAGGACTAGGTAGAACGATTACAGGGACGTTTTATTTATGTCTCACCTTCTCACTCTGCTGTATGTGAGGAAAGGACTAGGTAGAACGATTACAGGGACGTTTTATTTATGTCTCACCTTCTCACTCTGCTGTATGTGAGGAAAGGACCAGGTAGAACGATTACAGGGACGTTTTATTTATGTCTCATCTTCTCACTCTGGTGTATGTGAGGAAAGGACCAGGTAGAACGATTACAGGGACGTTTTATTTATGTCTCACCTTCTCACTCTGGTGTATGTGAGGAAAGGACCAGGTAGAACGATTACAGGGACGTTTTATTTATGTCTCACCTCCTCACTCTGCTGTATGTGAGGAAAGGACCAGGTAGAACGATTACAGGGACGTTTTATTTATGTCTCATCTTCTCACTCTGGTGTATGTGAGGAAAGGACCAGGTAGAACGATTACAGGGACGTTTTATTTACGTCTCATCTTCTCACTCTGCTGTATGTGAGGAAAGGACCAGGTAGAACGATTACAGGGACGTTTTATTTATGTTTCATCTTCTCACTCTGGTGTATGTGAGGAAAGGACCAGGTAGAACGATTACAGGGATGTTTTATTTACGTCTCATCTTCTCACTCTGCTGTATGTGAGGAAAGGACTAGGTAGAACGATTACAGGGACGTTTTATTTATGTCTCACCTTCTCACTCTGCTGTATGTGAGGAAAGGACCAGGTAGAACGATTACAGGGACGTTTTATTCACGTCTCACCTTCTCACTCTGGTGTATGTGAGGAAAGGACCAGGTAGAACGATTACAGGGACGTTTTATTTATGTCTCACCTTCTCACTCTGGTGTATGTGAGGAAAGGACCAGGTAGAACGATTACAGGGACGTTTTATTTATGTCTCACCTTCTCACTCTGGTGTATGTGAGGAAAGGACCAGGTAGAACGATTACAGGGACGTTTTATTTGGACAGATACAGATCATCTGCAGGAACTGACCTTTCCTACATATCCAACTTCCTGTTTCTCTTCCTGTTTTTGGTTCCTTCCTTCCTTTGTTCCTTCCTTTCTTCGTTCCTTTTTTCCCATCTGTAAATCTTCAGCTCCCTCCATCTATTATTTGTCCAGGACTATAATGTTAGTGATCACTGACCCTGACCATCACCTGCTTAATGTTCCGTATCATCATATTAGACACACACAGGGACGCAGACACACACACATGCTCACACAAACACACACACACAAACACACCACTCAAACACACGCTCACGCAAACACACACACACACACACACACACACACACACACACACACACACACACACACACACACACACACACGCTCACACGCTCACACGCTCACACCACTCAAACACACGCTCACACAAACACACACACTCACACAAACACACCACTCACAAACACACGACTCAAATACACACTCACACAAACACACCACTCAAATACACACACACACAAACACACCACTCAAATACACACTCACACAAACACACCACTCAAATACACACACACACACAAACACACACACACACACACACACACACACACACACACACACACACACACACACACACACACACACACACACACACACACACACACACACACACACACACACACACACAACAAACAGCATCTCATAAAGAACACCATCATCTTAAACAAGTGAGTGAGTGAGTGATTGAGTGAGTGAGTGAGTGAGTGAGTGAGTGAGTGAGTGAGTGAGTGAGTGAGTGAGTGAGTGAGTGAGTTATCAATGCATTGCCATCAGCATCTTCTCTCTTGTAATAATGACTCTCATCCACTGACACTTTAAAATTACCACCAGCAATTACACTCCGAGTTCGGAACGGCTTTTATTGTCAACTGTAATGCCGCTGTTAAAATGTGCTCCTGGGTCAGAGTGAGGCATGTGAGACAAACAGTCGGTGTTTAAGTACATGGTACATGGGGGAGAATGGTGTAACACAGGGACACCTGGAGGGGTGTAACACCGGGGCGTACCAGTGGTGTTTTAAGTACATGGTACATGGGGGGAGAATGGTGTAACACAGGGACGTACCTGGAACAACACCGGGACGTACCAGTCGGTGTTTTAAGTACATGGTACATGGGGGAGAATGGTGTAACACAGGGACGTACCTGGAGGGGGGTAACGGTGTAACACCGGGACGTACCAGTCGGTGTTTTAAGTACATGGTACATGGGGGGAGAGAATGGTGTAACACAGGGACGTACCTGGAGGGGGGTAACGGTGTAACACCGGGACGTACCAGTCGGTGTTTTAAGTACATGGTCCCCCCCCCCGTTGTGTTCTGGGCTTTTATTGGTTCAAATAGAAAAGGCAGACATTCTGTTTAGTTTCTTCTCCTTCAGAGTCATAACCCTGATCCATTGGAATGAGTTACTTTTTGTCCGTCACATACAAACTATTCTGGAGTAATACTGAGATACGGCAATACGGCATTGTTGGAACGTTTCTAAAGCCGAGACAACAACACTCTGAATGACTTCCTGGCTACATAAAGCCGTGACAACAACACTCTGAATGACTTCCTGGCTACATAAAGCCGAGACAACAACACTCTGAATGACTTCCTGGCTACATAAAGCCGTGACAACAACACTCTGAATGACTTCCTGGCTACATAAAGCCGTGACAACAACACTCCGAATGACTTCCTGACTACATAAAGCCGTGACAACAACACTCTGAATGACTTCCTGGCTACATAAAGCCGTGACAACAACACTCTGAATGACTTCCTGGCTACATAAAGCCGAGACAACAACACTCTTAATGACTTCCTGGCTACATAAAGCCGAGACAACAACACTCTTAATGACTTCCTGGCTACATAAAACCGAGACAACAACACTCTTAATGACTTCCTGGCTACATAAAGCCGTGACAACAACACTCTTAATGACTTCCTGGCTACATAAAGCCGAGACAACAACACTCTTAATGACTTCCTGGCTACATAAAGCAACACTCTTAATGACTTCCTGGCTACATAAAGCCGTGACAACAACACTCTTAATGACTTCCTGGCTACATAAAGCCGAGACAACAACACTCTTAATGACTTCCTGGCTACATAAAGCCGTGACAACAACACTCTTAATGACTTCCTGGCTACATAAAGCCGAGACAACAACACTCTTAATGACTTCCTGGCTACATAAAGCCGTGACAACAACACTCTTAATGACTTCCTGGCTACATAAAGCCGTGACAACAACACTCTTAATGACTTCCTGGCTACATAAAGCCGAGACAACAACACTCTTAATGACTTCCTGGCTACATAAAGCCGTGACAACAACACTCTTAATGACTTCCTGGCTACATAAAGCCGAGACAACAACACTCTTAATGACTTCCTGGCTACATAAAACCGAGACAACAACACTCTTAATGACTTCCTGGCTACATAAAGCCGTGACAACAACACTCTTAATGACTTCCTGGCTACATAAAGCTGAGACAACAACACTCTTAATGACTTCCTGGCTACATAAAGCCGAGACAACAACACTCTTAATGACTTCCTGGCTACATAAAGCCGTGACAACAACACTCTTAATGACTTCCTGGCTACATAAAGCCGAGACAACAACACTCTTAATGACTTCCTGGCTACATAAAGCCGTGACAACAACACTCTTAATGACTTCCTGGCTACATAAAGCCGAGACAACAACACTCTTAATGACTTCCTGGCTACATAAAGCCGTGACAACAACACTCTTAATGACTTCCTGGCTACATAAAGCCGTGACAACAACACTCTTAATGACTTCCTGGCTACATAAAGCCGAGACAACAACACTCTTAATGACTTCCTGGCTACATAAAGCCGAGACAACAACACTCTTAATGACTTCCTGGCTACATAAAGCCGAGACAACAACACTCTTAATGACTTCCTGGCTACATAAAGCCGAGACAACAACACTCTTAATGACTTCCTGGCTACATAAAGCCGTGACAACAACACTCTTAATGACTTCCTGGCTACATAAAGCCGAGACAACAACACTCTTAATGACTTCCTGGCTACATAAAGCCGTGACAACAACACTCTTAATGACTTCCTGGCTGCATAAAGCCGTGACAACAACACTCTGAATGACTTCCTGGCTACATAAAGCTGAGACAACAACACTCTGAATGACTTCCTGGCTACATAAAGCCGTGACAACAACACTCTTAATGACTTCCTGGCTACATAAAGCCGAGACAACAACACTCTTAATGACTTCCTGGCTGCATAAAGCCGTGACAACAACACTCTGAATGACTTCCTGGCTACATAAAACGGTGACACATCTCATTTCAAAGCAAGTGGGGCCCATCTGAAAATGTGTTCCTGCATTTTAATTGTGAGTCACGCTTTCTCTTCTCTTAAATGTAATTGGAATTTTTGTCTGCAGCTCGTCCCATAATGGTTGGAGCTCCATCTTCTCCCCTCCATATTCTGTCTATTTCCCTAAATAAGGCTACAGAAATCTGTTTTCTCAAAGCAAGTTTAGCCTTAATGTGGAAGCCTGTTCCGGAGGTCCTGAGGCAATGAGGTTCAGCTCTCAGGGATGCAAACACTAGTGGACAGTTTTCACAGGCTGTCCTGCTGAATCAGGGCCGAGAGCTTCAAGTTCCTCAGTGTCCAAATCCCCAAGGACTTAAAATAGTGTGACAGCACCTCTTCCCCCTCAGGAGATTGAAAAGGTTTGGCATGGGCTCTCAGATCCTCTAAAAGTTCTACAGCTGTTCCACTGAGAGCATCTTGACTGGCTGCATCACTGCTTGGTATGGTAATAACACCGCCTTCAATCACATGGTGCTACAGAGGCTGGTGCAGACAGCCCAGTACATCACTGGGGACGAGCTGCCTGCCATCCAAGACCCCCTGCCATTCAGTCTCTATGCACACACATAATATGCACATCCATTTATACTGACTCTACACATCCACTCACATACAAGCTGCTGCTACTCTATTTCTACTCCAGTGTTCCTGCACATTGTTAATATGGTACTGGAACTGACCCTGTATATAACTACTGACCCTGGAACTGACCCTGTATATAACTACTGACCCTGGAACTGACCCTGTATATAACTGCTGACCCTGGAACTGACTCTATATATAACTACTGACCCTGGAACTGACCCTGTATATAACTACTGACCCTGGAACTGATCCTGTATATAACTACTGACCCTGGAACTGACCCTGTATATAACTGCTGACCCTGGATCTGACCCTGTATATAACTACTGACCCTGGAACTGACCCTGTATATAACTACTGACCCTGGAACTGACCCTGTATATAACTACTGACCCTGGAACTGACCCTGTATATAACTACTGACCCTGGAACTGACCCTGTATATAACTACTGACCCTGGATCTGACCCTGTATATAACTACTGACCCTGGAACTGACCCTGTATATAACTACTGACCCTGGAACTGACCCTGTATATAACTACTGACCCTGGAACTGACCCTGTATATTACTACTGACCCTGGAACTGACCCTGTATATAACTACTGACCCTGGAACTGATCCTGTATATAACTACTGACCCTGGAACTGACCCTTGTTATTGATTACTACATTGTTATTGATGTCTACATTGTTATTGATGTCTACATTGTTATTGATGTCTACATTGTTATTGATGTCTACATTGTTATTGATGTCTACATTGTTATTGATGTCTACATTGTTATTGATGTCTACATTGTTATTGATGTCTACATTGTTATTGATGTCTACATTGTTATTGATGTCTACATTGTTATTGATTACTACATTGTTATTGATTACTACATTGTTATTGATGTCTACATTGTTATTGATGTCTACATTGTTATTGATGTCTACATTGTTATTGATGTCTACATTGTTATTGATGTCTACATTGTTATTGATTACTACATTGTTATTGATGTCTACATTGTTATTGATGTCTACATTGTTATTGATGTCTACATTGTTATTGATTACTACATTGTTATTGATGTCTACATTGTTATTGATGTCTACATTGTTATTGATGTCTACATTGTTATTGATTACTACATTGTTATTGATGTCTACATTGTTATTGATGTCTACATTGTTATTGATGTCTACATTGTTATTGATTACTACATTGATTGATGTCTACATTGTTATTGATTACTACATTGTTATTGATGTCTACATTGTTATTGATTACTACATTGTTATTGATGTCTACATTGTTATTGATGTCTACATTGTTATTGATGTCTACATTGTTATTGATGTCTACATTGTTATTGATGTCTACATTGTTATTGTTATTGATGTCTACATTGTTATTGATGTCTACATTGTTATTGATGTCTACATTGTTATTGATGTCTACATTGATTGATGTCTACATTGTTATTGATTACTACATTGTTATTGATGTCTACATTGATTACTACATTGTTATTGATGTCTACATTGTTATTGATGTCTACATTGTTATTGATGTCTACATTGTTATTGATGTCTACATTGTTATTGATTACATTGTTACACATTGTTATTGATGTCTACATTGTTATTGATTACTACATTGTTATTGATGTCTACATTGTTATTGATGTCTACATTGTTATTGATGTCTACATTGTTATTGATGTCTACATTGTTATTGATGTCTACATTGTTATTGATGTCTACATTGTTATTGATGTCTACATTGTTATTGATTACTACATTGTTATTGATTACTACATTGTTATTGATGTCTACATTGTTATTGATGTCTACATTGTTATTGATGTCTACATTGTTATTGATGTCTACATTGTTATTGATGTCTACATTGTTTGTGTTAGAGCTGCAAGAAAGGCATTTCACTGTACTTGTGCATGTGACATTAAACCTTGACACTGTCAGCTACCTCAGAGGTCCCAGGTTCCCTGGCTGGCTCCTTCAACCCAACCCAGTCTGACAGCTCAACGGAAGAGGGCACGAAAACACGCGCACATCCTGTCCCTAGACACATCTCAAACAGACGGTGGGTATTGTTGTCTCCTTCTACCCTGTCACAGTCGGTAATCGCCAGGTGACTTGTTCCTAGACGTCAGTATGATTCCCGTACCGGCGTCAGACAGCCAGCAACCTCAGTCGACTAGCCGATGTTTCAGCACTAAAACGCTGTTGTTTGAAATGTACCATATCACCCAAAATAATAGAGTTACGATTCGGGGTTCATTGAAAAAACAAAATGGCTGACGTCACCATCTGTAAGGCACTGTGGGAGTGGTTCTGCTAGAGCGTTCCCTGAATCAGTGAGCTGTACAGAACCATATGACTCTCCATTTATCTCCACGGGGACAGGAGAGATGGAGGCTACAAGCCAGGTTAGGTGTTTGCAGAGACTATAGTTTGGTGACTACGTAAGAAAAAATAACAAAAGACAAGTAAAATCAATCGAAGGATACAAACATCAATTTATGAGTAGATGCACTGTTTCAGCTGGGGGGGTTCAGATTGTTTTGTCTCCTATTCTGTTTCAGCTGGGGGTCAGATTGTTTTGTCTCCTATTCTGTTTCAGCTGGGGGTGATTGTTTTGTCTCCTATTCTGTTTCAGCTGGGGGGGTTCAGATTGTTTTGTCTCCTATTCTGTTTCAGCTGGGGGGGTTCAGATTGTTTTGTCTCCTATTCTGTTTCAGCTGGGGGTTCAGATTGTTTTGTCTCATTCTGTTTCAGCTGGGGGTTCAGATTGTTTTGTCTCCTATTCTGTTTCAGCTGGGGGTTCAGATTGTTTTGTCTCCTATTCTGTTTCAGCTGGGGGTTCAGATTGTTTTGTCTCCTATTCTGTTTCAGCTGGGGGGGTTCAGATTGTTTTGTCTCCTATTCTGTTTCAGCTGGGGGGGTTCAGATTGTTTTGTCTCCTATTCTGTTTCAGCTGGGGGTTCAGATTGTTTTGTCTCCTATTCTGTTTCAGCTGGGGGTTCAGATTGTTTTGTCTCCTATTCTGTTTCAGCTGGGGGTTCAGATTGTTTTGTCTCCTATTCTGTTTCAGCTGGGGGTTCAGATTGTTTTGTCTCCTATTCTGTTTCAGATGGGGGTTCAGATTGTTTTGTCTCCTATTCTGTTTCAGCTGGGGGTTCAGATTGTTTTTTGTCTCCTATTCTGTTTCAGCTGGGGGTTCAGATTGTTTTGTCTCCTATTCTGTTTCAGCTGGGGGTTCAGATTGTTTTGTCTCCTATTCTGTTTCAGCTGTTCAATATTTGTCATGGTGGGTGGAATCAGGTTTTGTCTCCTATTCTGTTTCAGCTGGGGGTCAGATTGTTTGTCTCCTATTCTGTTTCAGCTGGGGGTTCAGATTGTTTTGTCTCCTATTCTTATTTCAGCTGGGGTAAGTTCAGATTGTTTTGTCTCCTATTCTGTTTCAGCTGGGGGTTCAATTGTTTTGTCTCAAACATCTTTTTCCACTGGGTAGATGTTTTGTCTCCTACTGTTTCAGCTGGGGGTTCAGATTGTTTTGTCTCCTATTCTGTTTCAGCTGGGGGTTCAGATTGTTTTGTCTCCTATTCTGTTTCAGCTGGGGGTTCAGATTGTTTTGTCTCCTATTCTGTTTCAGCTGGGGGTTCAGATTGTTTTGTCTCCTATTCT
Organism: Oncorhynchus keta; assembly: GCF_023373465.1. Taxonomy (NCBI): domain Eukaryota; kingdom Metazoa; phylum Chordata; class Actinopteri; order Salmoniformes; family Salmonidae; genus Oncorhynchus; species Oncorhynchus keta. The sequence goes on along the minus strand of NW_026286887.1, from coordinate 5,071 downwards.
GTTTCAGCTGGGGGTTCAGATTGTTTTGTCTCCTATTCTGTTTCAGCTGGGGGTTCATTTAACCAGGTAGATTGTTTTGTCTCCTATTCTGTTTCAGCTGGGGGTTCAGATTGTTTTGTCTCCTATTCTGTTTCAGCTGGGGGGGTTCAGATTGTTTTGTCTCCTATTCTGTTTCAGCTGGGGGTTCAGATTGTTTTGTCTCCTATTCTGTTTCAGCTGGGGGGGTTCAGATTGTTTTGTCTCCTATTCTGTTTCAGCAGGGGGTTCAGATTGTTTTGTCTCCTATTCTGTTTCAGCTGGGGGGGTTCAGATTGTTTTGTCTCCTATTCTGTTTTGAAAACAATATTATGTCAACTTTCAGTGGAAGTGGAATCCCTTGGTAATTCTATCTCACGTACAGTGGACAATCCACAAACACTGATTTCGTCATCCCAGCTCTTTCCTACATATTGCCCATCATGGCAATGGGCCACAGATGCAAAGCCTGTTGGGGAATAATCAGAATTGGTTGGTAACATAGGTAAGATGTTTTATATTCATCATATGCGTGTAAGTTACTTCTCATCAGAATGTTATTTTTGTATAATACTGTGGCGGGGTTGCAGTTATCTGTTCTATGTCAAGACTAAGTTGCTTGGGCCGCAGAGAGGGGAGAGGTCAAAGTGTCATCATGTGTAAACATATCTTTTGCTCCACTGTGTCTGTGTGCCAGTCACTCCCTACTTTTCCCATCGGGGAAAGGAGAATGGCAGTGTCTGGAATCATTCTATGCTCTCCGTGAGTTTGTCCAGGATTGGTTTTATTTAGAATTGGTTGTATCTAAATGACAATTTGATATATGCCTGTTGATATGGAGGGTTGGTTTATGGCTCTAGGGTTTGATTAACCAGGAGACAAAGCTGAGAACGATTTATTTATTTATTTAGGCTATTTGAGAACACCTTTATTTAACCAGGTAGGCTAGTTGAGAACACCTTTATTTAACCAGGTAGGCTAGTTGAGAACACCTTTATTTAACCAGGTAGGCTAGTTGAGAACACCTTTATTTAACCAGGTAGGCTAGTTGAGAACACCTTTATTTAACCAGGTAGGCTAGTTGAGAACACCTTTATTTAACCAGGTAGGCTAGTTGAGAACACCTTTATTTAACCAGGTAGGCTAGTTGAGAACACCTTTATTTAACCAGGTAGGTCAGTTGAGAACACCTTTATTTAACCAGGTAGGCTAGTTGAGAACACCTTTATTTAACCAGGTAGGCTAGTTGAGAACACCTTTATTTAACCAGGTAGGCTAGTTGAGAACACCTTTATTTAACCAGGTAGGCTAGTTGAGAACACCTTTATTTAACCAGGTAGGCTAGTTGAGAACACCTTTATTTAACCAGGTAGGCTAGTTGAGAACACCTTTATTTAACCAGGTAGGCTAGTTGAGAACACCTTTATTTAACCAGGTAGGCTAGTTGAGAACACCTTTATTTAACCAGGTAGGCTAGTTGAGAACACCTTTATTTAACCAGGTAGGCTAGTTGAGAACACCTTTATTTAACCAGGTAGGCTAGTTGAGAACACCTTTATTTAACCAGGTAGGCTAGTTGAGAACACCTTTATTTAACCAGGTAGGCTAGTTGAGAACAAGTTGTCTATCCTGTCTGACTATGTGTGTTCTTTGCTATTAAAGGAACTCAGCTGCAATGTGTAGGGGGCTCTCAGAGAATTCATTGATAGACACTGAATCGATCTGAGAGTCACAGGGTTGTGATAGAGCTCATATAATTAAAGCTGGACTTTGATAACTAACTCTGACTTGTGTGGTTTGCGCTCATGATTTGGTAAATAGAGAACATTTCCACGACAAGCCTCATGGGTATTGTGGTTTATTTATGTCCTGCAGGCAATCAATTCGTAGTCATTTCATTAGTCCACGCTCTGACCAAGGGTGAAATCAAACCACAGGGGAGTTGTCTGTCTACAAATGGGTTACTTAGTGGACTAATGTGTATCAATTGAACTCCCCTAGGAGAACATTAAACACCACTAGCCTGCTACTGCAACATAGCAGGCGTGGGAAAGACACCTGAGCGGAGGCCCCACTTCCCCTTTTCAGGGGAAATGGAAGTTAGGTTGAAAATACTGTATCCCTGAAATCCAGAAACATCTGCTTACTTCTACTGCAGACATTGTGTTCAGTTTGTTTTGTCAACTTCAGCTCCTTCTCCTGACATATATAGGTCACTGGCCAAATCTTGCCAGACCCATTTTCCCCCATACACACAGTAGATTACAGTAACATAAGTCATTCATACATCATAGCGCTATGCTTATTGGTTGAGACCTTGGCAATGAGGGTCTACCTGTTGTAGAGGAGGATATCAGGAACCCAGATCTGATTGGAGGGGAAACGAAGGTTCTGAACACCTGGGAAGTTCTCTGGGTTCCAGGAGAGGTAAGTATCTGTCCAGTGCTAGAAGGGAGAGGAGAGGAGAAGAGAAGAGAAGAGAAGAGAAGAGAAGAGAAGAAGAGAGAAGAGAGAGAGAGAAGAGAAGAGGAGAGGAGAGGGAGAGGAGAGGAGAGAGGAGAGGAGAGGAGAGGAGAGGAGAGGAGAGGAGAGGAGAGGAGAGGAGAGGAGAGGAGAGGGAGAGAGAGGAGAGGGAGAGAGAGAGAGGAGAGGAGAGGAGAGGGAGAGGAGAGGAGAGGAGAGGAGAGGAGAGGAGAGGAGAGGGAGAGGAGAGGAGAGGAGAGAAGAGAGGAGAGGAGAGGGAGAGGAGAGGAAGAAAGAAAGAAAGAAAGAAAGAAAGAAAGAAAGAAAGAAAGAAAGAAAGAAAGAAAGAAGAAAGAAAGAAAGAAGAAAGAAGAAAGAAAGAAAGAAAGAAAGAAAGAAAGAAAGAGAAAGAGAAAGAAAGAAAGAGAAGAGAAGAGAAAGAAAGAGAGAGAGAAAGAGAGAGGAGAGGAGAAAGAAAGAAAGAAAGAAAGAAAGAAAAAGAAAGAAAAGAAAGAAAGAAAGAAAGAAAGAAAGAAAGAATGGAGAAGAGAAGGAGATGAGAGATCAGAGTTTTTACATTGACAATTCACAAATACACTGATCCATTCACAGGCCTTCTGTACTGTATGTAAAACACATTAGGCCACTTGACAGTTCTGTAATTAGCTTCAAAACACCTTCAATCAAACACGAATAATCAAATAGACCAGCCATCCTTGCTCCCAATAAGTGGTCCCTATGTCTGTGCCCTTGGCCAGCAGTGGCAGGAGGTGGGGTCATGTTTTGGGCTGTGACTCAACCTTCTAATCCATCTATTAGGCCACGAGAGTCACGCTAACTCCACCGTATAGGAGCACATAAAAGTACTTCCAAAGAGACGTTGTGCATTTCACATCCTTTCCTTCCATGACTGAACTGAATGATGTGTAACGCGCTGTGAGACTGTCTGTGTGTCCTCAGATGTTTTTTGCCATAGGTGTGTTCCCTAACGCACAGAGGGAGTCCATCTGATGGGGCTACTGAAACTCAGTGCCAGTACATTGGACACACACACAAACATTGGTGTGTGCTTGCCTACGTGCACGCACACATATTATGTGTGTGTGTGTGTGTGTGTGTGTGTGTGTGTGTGTGTGTGTGTGTGTGTGTGTGTGTGTGTGTGTGTGTGTGTGTGTGTGTGTGTGTGTGTGTGTGTGTGTGTGTGTGTGTGTGTGTGTGTACACTTCATGGCATGCCAACATCATGTCACCTCCTCTAGACTTCCCTGACAAACAGTGTTATTTATGTAGCTAATCTCTCCACTAGTCATGAGTTTATACAAGTATGTATGTACTAATCTCTCCACTGGCATGCCAACATCATGTCACCTCCTCTCCACTAGTCGTCTTCCCTGACAAACAGTGTTATTTATGTAGCTAATCCCTCCACTAGTCGTCTTCCCTGACAAACAGTGTTATTTATGTAGCTAATCTCTCCACTAGTCGTCTTCTCTGAACAAACATGGCTTTTATAGTCCTAGAGAAGCCTGTCCTTGACTCTCTCTGTCTTTCATGTTCAAGCTTTGTAGTGGTGGTGAAATAGATCAAAGAGAAACATTAGGCTACATCAGGACATCTCTAAACACAGTTTATATCAAGAGAACACTATGCTACATCAGGACATCTAGGACTTCTCTAAACACAGTTTATATCAAGAGAACACTATGCTACATCAGGACATCTAGGACTTCTCTAAACACAGTTTATATCAAGAGAACACTATGCTACATCAGGACATCTCTAAACACAGTTTATATCAAGAGAACATCAGGCTACATCAGGACATCTCTAAACATAGTTTATATCAAGAGAACATCAGGCTACATCAGGACATCTCTAAACACAGTTTATATCAAGAGAACATCAGGCTACATCAGGACATCTCTAAACACAGTTTATATCAAGAGAACATTAGGCTACATCAGGACATCTCTAAACACAGTTTATATCAAGAGAACATATACTACATCAGGACATCTAGGACAACTCTAAACATAGTTTATATCAAGAGAACATCAGGCTACATCAGGACATCTCTAAACACAGTTTATATCAAGAGAACATTAGGCTACATCAGGACATCTAGGACATCTCTAAACACAGTTTATATCAAGAGAACACTATGCTACATCAGGACATCTCTAAACACAGTTTATATCAAGAGAACATTAGGCTACATCAGGACATCTCTAAACACAGTTTATATCAAGAGAACACTATGCTACATCAGGACATCTCTAAACATATTTTATATCAAGAGAACATCAGGCTACATCAGGGTTTATATCAAGAGAACATACACATCAGGACATCTCTTAACATAGTTTATATCAAGAGAACACTCAGGCTACATCAGGACATCTCTAAACACAGTTTATATCAAGAGAACATCAGGCTACATCAGGACATCTCTAAACATAGTTTATATCAAGAGAACATCAGGCTACATCAGGACATCTCTAAACACAGTTTATATCAAGAGAACATTAGGCTACATCTAGGACATCTCTAAACATAGTTTATATCAAGAGAACATCAGGCTACATCAGGACATC
>NW_026286886.1:0-16026 GCF_023373465.1 Oncorhynchus keta | reverse complement strand
TTCACCTCCACCTCTCCTTTCACCTCCTACTCTCCTTCCTCTACCTCCATCTTTCACCTCCACCTCTCTTTCACTTCCACCTCTTTCCTCTCCACCTTCCTTCATTCTCCACCTCTCCTTCCTCTCACCTTCTCTTTCCCTTCCACCTCTCTTTTCCTCTACATCTCCTCTTTCTTCTACACTCCTCTTCCTCTCCATCTCTTTCCTCTACTATCCTCTCTTGCCTCTCCACCTTCTCTTTCACCTCCACCTCTCTTTCCTCTCCACCTCTTCTTTCCTTCCACCTCTCTTTTCCTCTCCACCTTCTCTTTCCTCTCCTCCACCTTCCTTCCCTCTACCACCTCTCTTCCCCTCTACACCTCTTTCCTTCCACCTCCTTCCTCTACACCTCTCTTTTCCTCTACACCTCTATTTCCTCTACACCTCTCTTTCCTCTACACCTCTCTTCCTCTACACCTCTCTTCTCCTCTCCACCTCTTTCCTCTCCACTTTCTTCACCTCCATCTCCTCTTTTCCTCTCCATCTCTTCTTCACCTCCATCTCTCTTTCCTCTACACCTCTCTTTCCTCTACACATCTCTTTCACCTCCATCTCTTTCACCTCCACCTCTTTCACCTCCATCTCTTTCACCTCCACCTCTTTCCTCTCCACCTCTTTCCTCTCCACCTCTCTTTCACCTCCATCTCTCTTTCCTCTACACCTCTCTTTCCTCTAGACCTCTCTTTCCTCCACCTCTCTTTCCTCTACACCTCTCTTTCCTCTACACCTCTCTTTCCTCTACACCTCTCTTTCCTCTCCATTTATCTGAAAACAGTCTCGGGGGAAAATTGCTTGGGTATGAGTTAGAAATGTCAGTGTTGGTAATTTGGGGTTTATCGTCCAAGCTCTACTGTAGACTATTGAGATGCAGCCCTATTAGGTCACATAGGAGGCCTCAACCCTCTGCAGACTGATCTATCAGCTAATTATAGATCTGCCAGGAAAGAGAGAGGAGGAGTGTGTATCAGGGAAGCAAGGACTAAATGAAGAAGGAGAGGAAAGAAAGTCAGGAAGAAAAAAGGATGTATGTTTGGCAGAAAGAAGGGAGAGAAAATGGAAGGTGCTAAGGAGTGATGGAGAGAAGATGGAAGGTGGTACGGAGTGATGAAGAGAAGATGGAAGGTGGTACGGAGTGGTGAAGAGAAGATGGAGGTGGTATGGAGTGATGAAGAGAAGATGGAGGTGGTACGGAGTGATGAAGAGAAGATGGAAGTGGCTAAGGAGTGATGGAGAGAAGATGGAATGGGCTAAGGAGTGATGGAGAGAAGATGGAAGGTGGTAAGGAGTGATGGAGAGAAGATGGAAGGGGCTAAGGAGTGATGGAGAGAAGATGGAAGGGGCTAAGGAGTGATGGAGAGAAGATGGAAGGGCTAGGAGTGATGGAGGAAGATGGAAGGGGCTAGGAGGATGAGAGAAGATGGAAGGGCTAAGGAGTGATGGAGAGAAGATGGAAGGGGCTAAGGAGTGATGGAGAGAAGATGGAAGGGTCTAAGGAGTGATAGATGGAGGGGTTGAGGAGGATGGAGAGAAGATGGAAGGGTCTAAGGAGTGATGGAGAGAAGATGGAAGGGGCTAAGGAGTGATGGAGAGAAGATGGAAGTGGGCTAAGGAGTGATGGAGAGAAGATGGAAGGGCTAAGGATGAAGAGAGTGATGGAAGGGGAAGGAGTATGGAGAGAGGACTAGAGGTGTATGGAGTGATGAGAGAAGATGGAAGGCTAAGGAGTGATGGAGGAAGATGGAAGGGGCTAAGGAGTGATGGAGAGAAGATGGAAGGGGCTAAGGATGACGGAGAGAAGATGGAAGGGGCTAAGGAGTGATGTAGAGAAGATGGAAGGGGTTAAGGAGTGATGGAGAGAAGATGGAAGGGGCTAAGGAGTGATGGAGAGAAGATGGAAGGGTCTAAGGAGTGACAGAGAGAAGATGGAAGGGGTTAAGGAGTGATGGAGAGAAGATGGAAGGGGCTAAGGAGTGATGGAGAGAAGATGGAAGGGGCTAAGGAGTGATGGAGAGAAGATGGAAGGGTCTAAGGAGTGATAGAGAGAAGATGGAAGGGGTTAAGGAGTGATGGAGAGAAGATGGAAGGGGTTAAGGAGTGATGGAGAGAAGATGGAAGGGTCTAAGGAGTGATGGAGAGAAGATGGAAAGGGCTAAGGAGTGATGGAGAGAAGATGGAAGTGGTTAAGGAGTGATGGAGAGAAGATGGAAGGGGCTAAGGAGTGATGGAGAGAAGATGGAAGGGGCTAAGGAGTAATGGAGAGAAGATGGAAGGGGCTAAGGAGTGATGGAGAGAAGATGGAAGGGGCTAAGGAGTGATGGAGAGAAGATGGAAGGGGCTAAGGAGTGATGGAGAGAAGATGGAAGGGTCTAGAGTGATAGAGAGAAGATGGAAGGGGTTAAGGAGTGATGGAGAGAAGATGGAAGGGTCTAAGGAGTGATGGAGAGAAGATGGAAAGGGCTTGATGGAGAGAAGATGATGGAGAGGAGAGAAGATGGAAGTGGTTAAGGAGTGATGGAGAGAAGATGGAAGTGGTTAGAGAAGATGGAAGGGGCTGATGGAGAGAAGATGGAAGGGGCTAAGGAGTGATGGAGAGAAGATGGAAGGGCTAAGGAGTAATGGAGAGAAGATGGAAGAGAAGATGGAAGGGGCTAAGGAGTGATGGAGAGAAGATGGAAGGTGGAAGGGGTTAAGGAGTGATGGAGAGAAGATTAAGGAGTGATGGAGAGAGATGGAAGGGGCTAAGGAAGGGAAGGGGCTGGTAAGGAGATGATGGAGAGAAGATGGAAGGGGCTAAGGAGTGATGGAGAGAAGATGGAAGGGGCTAAGGAGTGATGGAGAGAAGATGGAAGGGGCTAAGGAGTGATGGAGAGAAGATGGAAGGTGGGCTAATGAGATGGAGAGAAGATGGAAGGGCTGGAGTGATGGAGAGAAGATGGAAGGGGTTAAGAAGAGGAAGGTGATGGAGAGAAGATGGAAGGGGTTAAGGAGTGATGGAGAGAAGATGGAAGGGGCTAAGGAGTGATGGAGAGAAGATGGAAGGGGCTAAGGAGTGATGGAGAGAAGATGGAAGGGGCTAAGGAGTGATGGAGAGAAGATGGAAGGGGCTAAAGAGTGATGGAGAGAAGATGGAAGGGGCTATGGAGTGATGGAGAGAATCTGACCATTTTTTTGTTGTTGTAGTAATGACAATTACAACAATACTGAATGAACACTTATTTTAACTTAATATAATACATCAATAAAATCAATTTAGCCTCAAGTAAATAATGAAACATGTTTAATTTGGTTTAAATAATGCAAAAACAAGGTGTTGGAGAAGAAAGTAAAAGTGCAATATGTGCCATGTAAAAAAGCTAAGGTTTCAGATCCTTGCTCAGAACATGAGAACATATGAAAGTTGGTGGTTCCTTTTAACATGAGTCTTCAATATTCCCAGGTAAGAAGTTTTAGGTTGTAGTTATTATAGGAATTATAGGACTTTTTCCCTCTATACCATTTGTATTTCATTAACCTTTGACTATTGGATGTTCTTATAGGCACTTTAGTATTGCCAGTGTAACAGTATAGCTTCTTCCCTCTCCTCGCTCCTCCCTGGGCTCGAACCAGCAACACAACGAAAACAGCCATCATCGAAGCAGCATTACCCATGCAGAGCAAGGGAAACAACCACCCCAAGGCTCAGAGCGAGTGAAGTTTGAAACACTATCAGCGCGCTCTAACTCGCCAGCCATTTCACTTCGGTTACACCAGCCTCATCTCGGGAGTTGATAGGCTTGAAGTCAGAAACAGCACAATGCTTGACACACAACGAAGAGCTGCTGGCAAAACTCACGAAAGTGCTGTTTGAATGAATGTTTACACGCCTGCTTCTGCCTACCACCGCTCAGTCAGATACTTACCGTAATTGCTGGACTATTAAGCGCACCTGAATATAAACCGCACCCACTGAATTATTCAAAAATATGTATTTTGTACATAAATAAGCCGCACATGTCTATAAGCCACAAGTGCCTACCGGTACATTGAAACAAATTAACTTTACACAGCCTTTAAACGAAACACGGCTTGTAACAAAAATAAATAGGCTTTAACCAAACACGGATTGTAACAAAAATAAATAGGCTTTAACCAAACACGGCTTGTAACAAAAATGAAACAGTAGCCTAGTCATTGGTCACTATCTTCCTCCTCCTGTGCACTGAAACCACTGAAGTCATCTCCTTCGGTGTCGGAGTTGAATAGCCTCAGAATTGCTTCATCCGATGTTGGATCGCTGCCCTCTTCAACACGCAGCAGTCCAGCTGCCCTCTTCAACACGCAGCAGTCCAGCCTTTCCAAACCCGTTGATGATGGTGGATTTTTTGACAATGCTCCACGCTGTCAGCAGCTCTATTTCCTTTTCCAACAGCCAGATCGATCGCCTTCAACTTGAAAGCTGCATCATATGCATTTCTCCGTTTCTTTGCCATGATGAGGGTGACAAAATGACTACCGTAATCAGAATGATGGGATGTTTGAGCGCTCTCGATTTACGTCACATTATGTGACAGTGCTCAGTTTTTTGGCGGCATGAATCTTGTGAAAGCGGGAAAAATCCATAAATTAACCGCGTCATTGTATAAACCGCGAGGTTCAAAGCGTGGGAATAAAGTCGTGGCTTATAGTCCGGAAATTACTGTAGATACTTGTATGCTTGTTTGCTCAGTCAGATTATATGCAACGCAGGACACGCTAGATAATATCTAGTAATATCATCAACCATGTGTAGTTAACTAGTGATTATGATTGATTGTTTTTTTTATTAGATACAGTGCCTTGCGAAAGTATTCGGCCCCCTTGAACTTTGCGACCTTTTGCCACATTTCAGGCTAGATATAAAAGATATAAAACTGTATTTTTTTGTGAAGAATCAACAACAAGTGGGACACAATCATGAAGTGGAACGACATTTATTGGATATTTCAAACTTTTTTAACAAATCAAAAACTGAAAAATTGGACGTGCAAAATTATTCAGCCCCCTTAAGTTAATACTTTGTAGTGCCACCTTTTGCTGCGGTTACAGCTGTAAGTCGCTTGGGGTATGTCTCTATCAGTTTTGCACATCGAGAGACTGAAATTTTTCCCATTCCTCCTTGCAAAATAGCTCGAGCTCAGTGAGGTTGGATGGAGAGCATTTGTGAACAGCAGTTTTCAGTTCTTTCCACAGATTCTCGATTGGATTCAGGTCTGGACTTTGACTTGGCCATTCTAACACCTGGATATGTTTATTTTTGAACCATTCCATTGTAGATTTTGCTTAATGTTTTGGATCATTGTCTTGTTGGAAGACAAATCTCCGTCCCAGTCTCAGGTCTTTTGCGGACCCAATCAGGTTCAATCAGATTCTTCCAGAATGGTCCTGTATTTGGCTCCATCTATCTTCCCATCAATTTTAACCATCTTTCCTGTCCCTGCTGATGAAAAGCAGGCCCAACCCATGATGCTGCCACCACCATGTTTGACAGTGGGGATGGTGTGTTCAGGGTGATGAGCTGTGTTGCTTTTTGCATTGTTGCCAAAAAGTTAAATTTTGGTTTCATCTGACCAGAGCACCTTCTTCCACATGTTTGGTGTGTCTCCCAGATGGCTTGTGGCAAACTTTAAACAACACTTTTTATGGATATCTTTAAGAAATGGCTTTCTTCTTGCCACTCTTCCATAAAGGCCAGATTTGTGCACTATATGACTGATTGTTGTCCTATGGACAGAGTCTCCCACCTCAGCTGTGGATCTCTGCAGTTCATCCAGAGTGATCATAGGCCTCTTGGCTGCATCTCTGATCAGTCTTCTCCTTGTATGAGCTGAAAGTTTAGAGGGACGGCCAGGTCTTGGTAGATTTGCAGTGGTCTGATACTCCTTCCATTTCAATATTATCGCTTGCACAGTGCTCCTTGGGATGTTTAAATCTTTTTGTATCCAAATCCGGCTTTAAACTTCTTCACAACAGTATCTCGGACCTGCCTGGTGTGTTCCTTGTTCTTCATGATGCTCTCTGCGCTTTTAACGGACCTCTGAGACTATCACAGTGCAGGTGCATTCATACGGAGACTTGATTACACACAGGTGGATTGTATTTATCATCATTAGTCATTTAGGTCAACATTGGATCATTCAGAGATCCTCACTGAATAATTTTGCACGCCCAATTTTTCAATTTTTGATTTGTTAAAAAAGTTTGAAATATCCAATAAATGTCGTTCCACTTCATGATTGTGTCCCACTTGTTGTTGATTCTTCACAAAAAAATACAGTTTTATATCTTTATGTTTGAAGCCTGAAATGTGGCAAAAGGTCGCAAAGTTCAAGGGGGCCGAATACTTTCGCAAGGCACTGTACATTTAATGCTAGCTTGCAACTTACCTTGGCTTACTGCATTCGCTTAACAGGCAGTCTCCTTGTGGAGTGCAACGAGAGAGAGGCAGGTCGTTATTGCGTTGGACTAGTTAACTGTAGGGTTGCAAGATTGGATCCCCCGAACCGACAAGGTGAAAATCTGTCGTTCTGCCCCTCAACTAGGCAATTATGGATATATATATATATTTCTTTAGAGGCAAGTCAGTTAAGAACAAATTCTTATTTTCAATAACAGTGGGTTAACTGCCTGTTCAGGGGCAGAACGACAGATTTGTACTTTGTCAGCTTGGGGATTCGAACTTGCAACCTTCCGGTTATTAGTCCAACGCTCTAACTACTAGGCTACCCTGTGTGCGTGCGTGCGTGCGTGTATGAGTGTATATCTGTGTGTGGATGAGTTTATATCTGTGGGTGTGTGTGTGGATGAGTTGGTGTGAGTGTGGATGAGTGTATATCTGTGGGCGTGAGTGTGGATGAGGTGCGGAAAGTCTGCATGTGGTCAGTCCCGTTTAAGTGTGTTGGTGTGTGCTAACGTGTGTGTTCTGTTTGTTCACAGGGACAGTGAAGAGGAATACACACTTCCTGTTTCATCATACCAGGAGATCTAAAGGACACGTTTACCTGAAGCCCTGATTAACACCCATCCACCCATCAATCCTTCCTGTATCTCTCTTTTACCAAACCATCACACTGTCATGTCTAAGTGTTTCAACTGAGGATTCATCCTTTGCCTTTTTAATATTAGTGTCATTATCATATTTTATTATTAGTATTCTTCTGGTTTTGTACTGTTCAACTGCTGTCAATCATCTGAACAGCAGGTAGTCTGTTACTATGACACTCATCCACTCACTAAAAGTCTACATGCTGCTGCTGTACAGAATAACTCTCTGGTCTGTGTATACCACACACACACATACACAGGAAACACACAGGTGTGTGTGTGTGTGTTTGGGGGATTAGTTCGATACTGGCTTTTACCCTAACTCTGATGATCCAATCCCTCCTAGAATAGCATCAGTCCACCAGATGGATGGAGAAGCCTTCAGTATTACCTCCTCTTCCTCCTCTCTTTTCCTCCTCCTCTCCTCTTCCTCCTCCTCTTCCACTCCTCTCTACTTCCTCCTCTTTTCCTCCTCCTCTACTAGGCTGCTTCCATAATGGCAGCCTATTTATACCCCACATTGAGTGCATCCCAAATGGCTCCCTATTCCCTATGTAGTGCACTACTTTTGACCAGGGCCCGTAGGGTTTTGGTCAAGAGTAGTGTATAACATAGAGAATAGGGTGCCATTTTGGATGTATCCCTCGACTGAATTCTCGACCAGAAGCTGTGGATGGGAGGGGTGCTGAAGCTGTGGATGGGAGGGGTGCTGAAGCTGTGGATGGGAGGGGTGCTGAAGCTGTGGATGGGAGGGGTGCTGAAGCTGTGGATGGGAGGGGTGCTGAAGCTGTGGATGGGAGGGGTGCTGAAGCTGTGGATGGGAGGGGTGCTGAAGCTGTGGATGGGAGGGGTGCTGAAGCTGTGGATGGGAGGGGTGCTGAAGCTGTGGATGGGAGGGGTGCTGAAGCTGTGGATGGGAGGGGTGCTGAAGCTGTGGATGGGAGGGGTGGTGGTGTTTTGTTTACCTGTTTTGAAGCATTCATTGGTGACATAAAAGGAACGCTCTGTTTGAAGTGTGACTGTGCTGTTGTTTTTAAGTGTGTGAAATACTGTACAAATTAAACCATGGCTGAGATTTAATGTGCTTTTTTTTCTTGATTTGCGGATGAATAAATGCAACTTTAAAACAGACTTCTCTTGGTTGCCTACTTGTTTTTGTTGATGATAAATGTGGTTGTACATCTTACTGAGTTCCGCTCCTCTAGTCTCGTGTGGCATCCTTCCAAATCTCATCTTGTTGACTGGACGATAAGGTGAGAAGCCTGGGCCTCTGAGGCTACCCACCCCTCTGATAGTTGAATGTTTCAAGAAAGAAGAGTTGAACATGTTGAACAGCTTCATGTGTTTCCATAGGATCAGAGAGGATAGATGTAACTATACGGGGAATCATCTGGAATGTGACTCTATATTCCCAGTTATGAGCATCAGCTCTCTCTCTCCATCAATAACCATATTGGCTGAAAGCCCTGCCTCTTAATGTCAGGTAGCAACATGAGGAACTACATTGTCTCACACAAAGTTTGCATCCCAAATAGCACCCTATTCCATATTAAGGCCCATAAGGCTCTGGTCAGAAGTCGTGCACTTTATAGGGAATAGGGTGCCATTTGGATGAAGCCTTTGATATTCTCTTTATCGGAGTCAACTACACATTAAGAAAGACAATGTTTTAATTGCTTTTACATTTTGGAAAAAACATCACAAATATTTACATTTAAAAATACTTAATTTTGTGTCTCTAGAGTGGTAGTATACATGTTAAATATACTGAGACATATTGAAGCTGGGGACAGATCTAGGATCAGCTTGTCCTCCCACAATCTAACCTTTACCATTAGTGGGAAAATATACAACTGATCCACGATCAGCATCTAGAGCAACTTCCCACTACTACCCATTTTGCAGAAATCAGATAGAGGAAATGACACAAACAGGGCCCCCTGGAGGGCCCCAAAGGAATTACCCCAGAACGAAGAGGAGAGGATGGACATACAGGGCTGAAATGATACTGAACAACACAACTGTTTTTGGTTGAGTTAAAGCCTTAATACAATAGATTTTTACATTGATGCTGGATTGAAAAAATAAGAATTAGAATATGATAGGACAGATTACATAGAATGAATACATTTAGATATATGTGTACTTGTTGCAAAAAGTCTATTGCAAAGACATACATATTACCTGCAATTGATGAGAAAGCTACAGTTGGAACTCTACTATCAGACCTATCTCTGTGCCAAATGGCACCCTACTTCCTATATAGTGCACTATTGTTAACCAGAGCCCTATGGGGCCTAGTCAAAAATAATGCACTACATTTTGGGACACAACCTTTCCACTAGGCACAGACATCAATTCAACGTCTATTCCAAATTGGTTCAACGTAATGACGTGAAAACAACGTTGAGTCAACTAGTGTGTGTCCATTGGGATGGTTGAACACTCATTCACTCTCAGTAGGTCAACATTTCACTCCTCAAGGTAGTCAAAGCTGTCATCTAGTAAGAAGATCAGTCAGTCAGTTGATTTGACAGAATAACTATTGAATTTCCCAATCGAGTCAGTGCCATTCAGTGCCATTCAGTGACATCTGACTATTGAATTTCCCAATCGAGTCAGTGCCATTCAGTGACATCTGACTATTGAATTTCCCAAGTCCATTCAGTGACATCTGACTCAGTGCCATTCAGTGACATCTGACTATTGAATTTCCCAATCGAGTCAGTGCCATTCAGTAACATCTGACTATTGAATTTCCCAATCGATTCAGTGCCATTCCAATCGAAGCCAAAGTGACATCTGACTATTGAATTTCCCAATCGAGTCAGTGCCATTCAGTGACATCGGACGATTGAATTTCCCAATCGAGTCAGTGCCATTCAGTAACATCTGACTATTGAATTTCCCAATCGAGTCAGTGCCATTCAGTGACATCTGACTATTGAATTTCCCCAATCGAGTCAGTGCCATTCTATTGAATGACATTCAGTGACATCGGACTATTGAATTTCCCCAATCGAGTCAGTGCCATTCAGTGACATCTGACTATTACGGACTTCAGTGACATCGACTATTGAATTTCCCAATCGAGTCAGTGCCATTCAGTGACATCTGACTATTGAATTTCCCAATCGAGTCAGTGCCATTCAGTGACATCGGACTATTGAATTTCCCAATCGAGTCAGTGCCATTCAGTGACATCGGACTATTAATTTCCCCTTCAGTGACATCACTATTGAATTTCTCCGAGTCAGTGCCATTCAGTGACATCTGACTATTGAATTTCCCAATCGAGTCAGTGCCATTCAGTGACATCTGACTATTGAATTTCCCAATCGAGTCAGTGCCATTCAGTGACATCGGACCCAATCGAAGCCAGTGCATTCCCCTTCCCAATCGAGTCAGTGCCATTCAGTGACATCGAGCTATTGAATTTCCCAATCGAAGTGCCATTCAGTAACATCTGCCATTGAATTTCTCCACCGAAGTCAGTGCCATTCAGTGACATCTGACTATTGAATTCCCAATCGAGTCAGTGCCATTCAGTGACATCGGACTATTGAATTTCCAATCGAGTCAGTGCCATTCAGTGACATCTGACTATTGAATTTCCCAATCGAGTCAGTGCCATTCAGTGACATCGGACTATTGAATTTCCCCTTGCCATTCAGTGACATCGACTATTGAATCCCAATCGTGCCATTCAGTGACATCTGACTATTGAATTTCCCAATCGAGTCAGTGCCATTCAGTGACATCTGACTATTGAATTTCCCACCGAGTCAGTGCCATTCAGTGACATCTGACTATTGAATTTCCCAATCGAGTCAGTGCCATTCAGTGACATCGTGAATTTCCCATCGGATTCAGTGACATCTGACTATTGAATTTCCCAATCGAGGTCAGTGCCATTCAGTGACATCTGACTATTGAATTTCCCAATCGAGTCATTCAGTGACATCGACTATTGAATTTCCCAATCGAAATGATTCAGTGACATCGGACTATTGAATTTCCCAATCGAGTCAGTGCCATTCAGTAACATCTGACTATTGAATTTCCTCAATCGAGTCAGTGCCATTCAGTGACATCTGACTATTGAATTTCCCAATCGAGTCCAGTGCCATATTGAATTTCAGTAAGTGACATCTGACTATTGAATTTCCCAATCGAGTCAGTGCCATTCAGTAACATCTGACTATTGAATTTCCCAATCGAGGTCAGTGCCATTCAGTGACATCGGACTATTGAATTTCCCCAATCGAGTCAGTGCCATTCAGTGACATCGACTATTGAATTTCCCAATCGAGTCAGTGCCATTCAGTGACATCGGAATTTCTGTATTCAGTGACATTGTTGCTGATTGTTTTCTAACAGTATAGTTAAATATATACTTTCAGTGATAATATTACCATTATTGCATTTCCAGCTTTCTGGAAATGTCAAATACAATATGTTTTTGCCTAAATTGTTTATTTTAATACATAAAGGTCATACCTTTCATCTCATAGAGGCCGAATCCTAACAAATCCACTCGCTTTACTCAAACTTTCACACCAAACTCCCACTGACATCAAGGTAAAGAATTCACACCAAAATCAGTCAGTTACTTTCAGGGATCATCATGTCAAGTTTGGATTCTGCTTTCATTGTGAGTGAGTCGTAAAGCCAGGAGTTTTTCCAAACCATGTTTCCAGAACAGGAACAACTCTAGGCCCTATTCATAGGTTTATCAATCGTCATACATTTCCAGTGGGTTCTTTGAAGGTTGGTCGTAGGTGTTTGAAGGTTGGTTGTAGGTGTTTGAAGGTTGGTTGTTGGTTATTTTAAGGTTGGTTGAAGGTTACAGGCTGCCGTAAATCCTCTTGATGGTCTCTCCCTCACCCTTCTCGATGATGCCCTTGTCAATGTAGGAGTCCACTTGTTGGTCCATGAAGTCCCTCAATTTGGACAGGTCGTAATCTGGAATAAAATACACAAGAATAGAGACAGATTACAATCTAATCTGGAAAAATGTGAACTAGGATTGTGTAAATCCTGAAACGAAACGTAGGCTGAAAATAATTAGCATGTCATATCATAGGAAAAGACACTGCATTCACACAGATTTGTCCAGTGCACAGTTCGGGTTTGACATCTTAAGCCCAAATATATCATACTTGAACAATAACAAAGATTTATTGATTTAAATGGTTATGCAACATCATGAGTAAGCTCTGGCCATCGACTTCAGTTTTAAAATGTGTATTTCTACTGGTGTGGTGTTTAAGCAGCCGTAGATGAGAGACAGGTGCTTTCACAACAAGTAGTTCTGTTGTTGTTCAAACAATCTTTTATCTGATAAAGGATCAGCATCCTATCAAGATACTATAGAATATACATGTAAGTGTACATAGAAGGGGTAGGAGCTGGGAGGAGGGAGGAGGAGTGTGGGAGGGAGGAAGGAGGAGTGTGGAGAAGGGGAGGAGTGTGGAGGAGGAAGGAGGAGAGAGGAGGAGTGTGGGAGGGGAGGGAGGAGGAGTGTGGAGGGGAGAGAGGAGTGTGGAGGGAGGGAGGAGGGAGGTGGAGGAGGAGGAGGTGGAGGGAGGGATGAGGAGTGTGGAGGAGAGAGGGGGGAGTGGAGGGGAGTGTGGAGGAGAAAGGGAGGAGTGTGGAGGAAGGGGAGGAGGTGTGGAGGAGGGAGGTGTGGAGGAGGGGAGAGGAGTGTGTGGAGAGAGGGAGGTGGAGGAGGGAGGAGGAGTGTGGAGGAGAAAGGAGGAGTGTGGAGGAGGAGGGAGGAGTGTGGAGGAGGAGGGAGGAGTGTGGAGGAGGAGGGAGGAGTGTGGAGGAGGGAGGAGTGTGGAGGAGGGAGGAGGAGTGAGGAGGTTGTGATAATGATGGTGATATGGAGTCAAGCAGAGAGAACAGTCCATCTGTTCCTCTAGCTACAGTATTTACTGGCAGAGAAGTGTCCATCTGTTCCGCTAGCTACAGTATGTACTGGCAGAGAAGTGTCCATCTGTTCCTCTAGCTACAGTATGTACTGACAGAGAAGTGTCCATCTGTTCCCCTAGCTACAGTATGTACTGACAGAGAAGTGTCCATCTGTTCCTCTAGCTACAGTATGTACTGACAGAGAAGTGTCCCTCTGTTCCTCTAGCTACAGTATGTACTGACAGAGAAGTGTCCATCTGTTCCTCTAGCTACAGTATATACTGGCAGAGAAGTGTCCATCTGTTCCCCTAGCTACAGTATGTACTGGCAGAGAAGTGTCCATCTGTTTCTCTGGCTGCAGTATGTACTGGCAGAGAAGTGTCCATCTGTTCCTCTGGCTACAGTATGTACTGGCAGAGAGGTGTCCATCTGTTTCTCTAGCTTACAGTATGTACTGGCAGAGAAGTGTCCATCTGTTTCTCTGGCTACAGTATGTACTGGCAGAGAGAAGTGTCCATCTGTTCCTCTAGCTACAGTATGTACTGACAGAGGAAGTTGTCCATCTGTTTCTCTGGCTACAGTATGTACTGACAGAGAAGTGTCCATCTGTTCCTCTAGCTGCAGTATGTACTGACAGAGAAGTGTCCATCTGTTCCTCTAGCTACAGTATGTACTGACAGAGAAGTGTCCATCTGTTCCTCTGGCTACAGTATGTACTGACAGAGAGTGTCCATCTGTTCCCCTAGCTACAGTATGTACTGACAGAGAGGTGTCCATCTGTTCCCCTAGCTAAGCAGTATGTACTGACAGAAAGTGTCCATCTGTTCCTCTGGCTACAGTATGTACTGGCAGAGAAGTGTCCATCTGTTCCTCTAGCTACAGTATGTACTGACAGAGAAGTGTCCATCTGTTCCTCTAGCTACAGTATGTACTGACAGAGAGGTGTCCATCTGTTCCCCTAGCTACAGTATGTACTGGCAGAGAAGTGTCCATCTGTTTCTCTGGCTACAGTATGTACTGACAGAGAAGTGTCAATCTGTTCCTCTAGCTACAGTATGTACTGACAGAGAGGTGTCCATCTGTTCCTCTAGCTACAGTATGTACTGACAGAGAGGTGTCCATCTGTTCCCCTAGCTACAGTATGTACTGACAGAGAAGTGTCAATCTGTTCCTCTAGCTACAGTATGTACTGACAGAGAAGTGTCCATCTGTTCCTCTAGCTACAGTATGTACTGACAGAGAAGTGTCCATCTGTTCCTCTAGCTACAGTATGTACTGACAGAGAGGTGTCCATCTGTTCCCCTAGCTACAGTATGTACTGGCAGAGAAGTGTCCATCTGTTTCTCTGGCTACAGTATGTACTGACAGAGAAGTGTCCATCTGTTCCTCTAGCTACAGTATGTACTGGCAGAGAGGTGTCCATCTGTTCCTCTAGCTACAGTATGTACTGACAGAGAGGTGCCCATCTGTTCCCCTAGCTACAGTATGTACTGGCAGAGAAGTGTCCATCTGTTCCTCTAGCTACAGTATGTACTGGCAGAGAGGTGTCCATCTGTTCCTCTAGCTACAGTATGTACTGACAGAGAGGTGTCCATCTGTTCCCCTAGCTACAGTATGTACTGGCAGAGAAGTGTCCATCTGTTTCTCTGGCTACAGTATGTACTGGCAGAGAAGTGTCCATCTGTTTCTCTGGCTACAGTATGTACTGACAGAGAGGTGTCCATCTGTTCCCCTAGCTACAGTATGTACTGGCAGAGAAGTATCCATCTGTTTCTCTGGCTACAGTATGTACTGGCAGAGAAGTGTCCATCTGTTTCTCTGGCTACAGTATGTACTGGCAGAGAAGTGTCCATCTGTTCCTCTAGCTACAGTATGTACTGACAGAGAGGTGTCCATCTGTTCCCCTAGCTACAGTATGTACTGACAGAGAAGTGTCCCTCTGTTCCTCTAGCTACAGTATGTACTGACAGAGAAGTGTCCATCTGTTCCTCTAGCTACAGTATATACTGGCAGAGAAGTGTCCATCTGTTCCCCTAGCTACAGTATGTACTGGCAGAGAAGTGTCCATCTGTTTCTCTGGCTACAGTATGTACTGACAGAGAAGTGTCCATCTGTTCCTCTAGCTACAGTATGTACTGGCAGAGAAGTATCCATCTGTTTCTCTGGCTACAGTATGTACTGGCAGAGAAGTGTCCATCTGTTCCTCTAGCTACAGTATGTACTGGCAGAGAAGTGTCCATCTGTTCCTCTAGCTACGGTATGTACTGACAGAGAGCCACCCTGTACCACTGCCTAGAACAAACACAACACACATGTATGCTAGCATGCACATACAGTCCACACACACACACACATCTCTAATGAAAGGAGCTGGGCCAAGGTAAATACAGTAAGTGGTGTGTTACCCAGGCAACCACTCTGTTTTTTTTACCCAGGCAACCACTCTGTTTCCATGACTGTGTAATGTTGTCCCCCAGCTGTATTGAACAGAGAGAGAGAGAGAGAGAGAGGGAGAGAGAGAGAGAGAGAGAGAGAGAGAGAGAGAGAGAGAGAGAGAGACAGAAGAGAGAGAGAGAGAGAGAGAGAGAGAGAGAGAGAGAGAGAGAGCGAGAAACAGAGAGAGAAACAGAGAGAGGGAGAGAGGGAGACAGATAAAGAGAAGACAGATAAAGAGAGACAGACAAAACAAACCAAATGGGTTTTAAATAAAAGCCTACGTTGAGCTGATATTTACATAATTCATTATAATGTCACTCAGTAAATTGTGTTTACAATATAAAATGATACAGAAACAGATCAGAACATCCTCTCTAATATCGGTGGCTAATCTAAATGCTCTCTTATACACTATAGGCTGCTTTCCCAGACACAGATTAAACCTGGTCCTGGACTAAAAATGACTTCAATGGAGAATCTCCAATGGAGAATCTCCATTGAAGTCCAGACCTGGGCCAGCCTTCAGCTGCTTGGGAAACCGGCCCGATATGTACTGGGTGTGCACCAGTACACCAT
>NW_026286885.1:0-12364 GCF_023373465.1 Oncorhynchus keta | reverse complement strand
GTAACACTTCAGGTGTCGTAGGTGTGTGGAGTCAAACGCAGGGAGACAGTGAGTGCAAAGCTGTGCGTCTTTAATAGCGCCACGCACCACAGGGTGCTCACAATAGTAACGGCCCCAAACACAGGGAATGAGAATGTACAACGGAAAAGTAACGACCAGGCACTAACACGTACCTCTACAACAGAGCCGAAGGTTACACTGAAATAATCCCGCACAACAACCAGGCGGGCCGGCTGTCTAATAAAGACAAACTAATTAACTGATTACACATGAACAGGTGCTACCACTAAACATACAAGGAGGAGAGGAAAACAATCAGTGGCAGCTAATAGCCGGTGATGACGACCGCCGAAGCGCCAACCGCCAGGGAAGGGGAAACACCCTCGTCGGACTCGTGACAGTGCCCTCCACGCGACGCGCGCGGCTCCCGCAGCGCGCCGACACACCGGCCTCGAGGTCGCCGAGGACGAGGTGCAGGGCGATCCCGGGATGGAGGCGATGGAAATCCTCAACATGGATGGATCCAAGATGTCCTCACCGGTACCCAGCACCTCTCCTCCGGGACTGTACCCTCCCAGTCCACGAGGTACTGCAGGCCCTCACCCGGCGTCTTGAGTCCAGAATGGCCCGGATCGTGTACGCCGGGGTCCCCTCGATGTCCAGAGGGGGAGGGGACCCTCCGGTACCTCACTGTCCTGCAGGGGACCAGCTACCACCGGCCTGAGGAGAGACACATGAAACGAGGGTTAATTCGATAATAGGAAGGGGAGTTGTAATCGATAACACACCTCGTTTATTCTCCTCAGGACTTTAAAGGGCCCTACACACTGCGGACCCAGCTTCCGGCAGGGCAAGCGGAGAGGTAGGTTTCGGGTCGAGAGCCAGACCCTGTCCCCGGTACAAACACGGGGGGCTCACTGCGGTGGCGGTCAGCACTCCTCTTCTGCCGTCCACTCGCTTGTCGTAGAGATTCCTGGACGGCCCTCCAGGTCTCCTTGGAGCGCTGTACCCATTCCTCCACCGCAGGAGCCTCGGTCTGGCTCGGATGCCATGGTGCCAGGACCGCTGGTATCCCAACACACACTGAAAAGGGGACACGTTAGTAGAGGAGTGGCGTAGTGAGTTCTGAGCCATTTCAGCCCAGGGAATGTATCGTGCCTCCCTGGCCGATCCTGGCAATACGACCGCAGAAACCTACCCACCTCCTGGTTCAATCTCTCCACCTGCCCATTACTCTCGGGTGATAACCGGAGGTCAGGCTGACAGAGACCCCAAACGTTCCATGAACGCTCTCCATACCCGAGACGTGGAATTGGGGGCCCCGATCAGAAACGATGTCCTCCGGCACCCGTAGTGCCGAAAGACATGGGTAAATAATGCCTCCGCAGTCTGCAGGGCTGTAGGGATACCGGCAACGGGAGGAGACGGCAGGACTTAGAAAACCGATCCACAATCACTAGAACCGCGGTGTTCCCCTGAGACGGGCGGAAGATCGGTCAGGAAATCTATGGACAGATGTGACCATGGCCGCTGTGGAACGGGAGGGGTTGTAGCTTCCTCTAGGAAGGTGCTCTAGAGCCTTACTCTGAGCGCACACTGAGCAAGAGGAGACATAACCCTTAACGTCCTTAACCAACGTAGGCCACCAATACCTCCCTGAAGGCTCCCCACTGTCCTCGTCACCCCAGGGTGACCCGGGAGGTAGGGGCGTGAGCCCACGAGATCAGCTTGTCCCGAACATCAAGCGGCACGTACCTTCGCCCCGCTGGACACTGAGGAGGCGCGGGTTCAGCCCGTAACGCCCGCTCGATGTCCGAGTCCACCTCCCATACCACTGGGGCTACCAGCTTAGAGAGGCGGGAAGGATGGGAGTAGGTTCGGTGGACCCATCCTCGGTGTCGTAAAGGCGGGACAGTGCGTCAGCCTTCACGTTCTGGGAGCCCGGCCTATAAGACAAAGTAAACCGGAACCGGGTGAAGAATATGGCCCACCTTGCCTGACGTGGGTTAAGTCTCCTTGCAGCCCGAATATACTCCAGATTCTGGTGGTCGGTCCAGATGAGAAAAGGGTGCTTAGCCCCCTCAAGCCAGTGTCTCCACACCTTCAGAGCTCTAACCACCGCTAGCAACTCCCGGTCCCCACATCATAGTTACGCTCCGCTGGGCTGAGCTTCCTTGAGAAGAAAGCGCAGGGGCGGAGTTTTGGTGGCGTACCCGAGCGCTGTGATAGCACGGCACCCACCCCAGCCTCGGACGCGGCCACCTCACTATGAATGCTAGAGAGGGATCCGGATGCGCCAACATCGGGCGCATCAGTGAACAGCGCCTTCAACTTGTTGAATGCTCTGTCCGCCTGTGCTGACCACTGCAATCGCACCGGGCCCAGCAGTGAGGTAATGGGAGCCGCTATCTGGCCAAAACCCCGGATAAACCTCCGGTAGTAGTTGGCAAAACCCAAAACCGCTGCACCTCCTTTACCGTGGTTGGAGTCGGCCACCACGCACGGCCCTAATGCGGTCACCCTCCATCACCACCCCGAGGTGGAAATGCGATATCCCAGAAAAGAGACGGCTCGTTTAGAGAACACGCATTTCTCAGCCTGGACGTATAGGTCATGCTCCAGCAGTCTTCCAAGCACTTTGCGCACCAGAGACACATGCGCGGTGTGAGTGGCCGAGTAGATCAGAATGTCATCGATATAAACAACCACTCCCTGCCCGCACAGGTCCCTGAGAATCTCGTCTACAAAGGATTGGAAACGGCTGGAGCATTCTTTAACCCATACGGCATGACGAGGTACTCATAGTGGCCGGATGTAGTACTAAATGCGGTTTTCCACTCGCCGCCCTTCCGAATACGCACCAGACTATACGCGCTCCCTGAGATCCAGTTTTGTGAAGAACTGCGCTCCGTGGAACGATTCCACCGCCGTAGCGATGAGAGGTAGAGGGTAACTATACCCCACTGTGATGGCGTTTAGACCTCTATAATCGATACACGGACGCAAACCTCCCTCCTTTTTCCTCACAAAAAGAAACTCGAGGAGACGGGTGAAATGGAGGGCCGAATGTACCCCTGTCCCAGCGACTCCGTGACATATGTCTCCATTGCCAACGTCTCCTCCTGGGACAGTGGGTACACATGACTCTTGGGAAGCGCAGCGTCTACCTGGAGATCTATCGTACAATCCCTTCCCCCGGTCGATAAGGTGGTAATTTAGTCGCTTTCACTTTACTGAAAGCGATTGCCAAATCGGCATACTCGGGGGAATGCACACCGTGGAACCCTGGTCTGGACTCTCCACCGACGTGGCACCGATGGAAACTCCCAAACACCTTCCAGAACACTCCTCTGACCACCCCTGGAGAACCCCTTGTCTCCACGAAATTTTAGGATTGTGCCGGGCCAGCCAGGAGTCCCAGCACCACTGGAAACGCAGGCGAATCAATAATAAAAAAAAAAGTGATACGCTCCTATGATTCCCCTGCGTCACCATGTCCAGTGGGACCGTGGTCTCCCGACCATCCCTGACCCTAATGGCCGGCTATCTAGGGAGTGCACGGGGAAAGGAGAATCTATCGGCACCAGCGGAACCCCTAACTTAAGGGCGAGTCCGCGATCCATAAAGTTCCCAGCTGCGCCTAAATCGACTAGCGCCCTATGCTGGGAAGAGGGAAAAAAGTGAAGGAAAGAGATTAAGACAAACATATGGCCAACAAGGGATTCTGGGTGAGTCTGATGCTGACTCACCTGGGGTGACCGAGAAGCGTTCCGCCTGCCATCTCTACTCCCAGACGGACCCCCAGCACCGATCAGACGTGTGTCCTCTCCGACCACAGTTGGTGCAGGGAAGGCCTCCTCCTCCGGTACCCCTCGGCGCAGCCCCTCCCAACTCCATCGGAATGGGAGCGGAGGGGGCTGGGTGGTGGAACGCACAGGACCCTCTCTGAACGCCCGCGGGCAGCCAGCAGATTGTCCAGTCGAATGGACATGTCAATCAGCTGATCCAGTGACAGAGTGGTGTCCCGACACGCTAACTCCCGGCGGACGCCCTCTCGGAGACTACACCTGTAGTGGTCCATAAGGGCCCTGTCGTTCCACCCAGATCCGGCTGCCAAGGTCCGGAACTCCAGCGCGTAATCCTGGGCGCTCCTCCTCTCCTGCCTGAGATGAAAAGTCGTTCTCCCACCGCTCGGCCGTCTAGAGGGGTGATCAAACACGGCACGGAAGCGGCAGGAAAACTCTGGGTAGTGCTCCAGAGGTTCAATCTCTCCACCTGCCCATTACTCTCGGGGGTGATAACCGGAGGTCAGGCTGACAGAGACCCCCAAACGTTCCATGAACGCTCTCCATACCCGAGGCGTGAATTGGGGGCCCCGATCAGAAACGATGTCCTCCGGCACCCCGTAGTGCCGAAAGACATGGGTAAATAATGCCTCCGCAGTCTGCAGGGCTGTAGGGATACCGGGCAACGGGAGGAGACGGCAGGACTTAGAAAACCGATCCACAATCACTAGAACCGCGGTGTTCCCCTGAGACGGCGGAAGATCGGTCAGGAAATCTATGGACAGATGTGACCATGGCCGCTGTGGAACGGGGAGGGGTTGTAGCTTCCCTCTAGGAAGGTGCCTAGGAGCCTTACTCTGAGCGCACACTGAGCAAGAGGAGACATAACCCTTAACGTCCTTAACCAACGTAGGCCACCAATACCTCCCTGAAGGCTCCCACTGTCCTCGTCACCCCAGGGTGACCCGAGGAGGGTAGGACGTGAGCCCACCGAATCAGCTTGTCCCGAACATCAAGCGGCACGTACCTTCGCCCCGCTGGACACTGAGGAGGCGCGGGTTCAGCCCGTAACGCCCGCTCGATGTCGAGTCCACCTCCCATACCACTGGGGCTACCAGCTTAGAGGCGGGAAGGATGGGGAGTAGGTTCGGTGGACCCATCCTCGGTGTCGTAAAGGCGGGACAGTGCGTCCCTTCACGTTCTGGGAGCCCGGTCTATAAGACAAAGTAAACCGGAACCGGGTGAAGAATATGGCCCACCTTGCCTGGCGTGGGTTAAGTCTCCTTGCAGCCGAATATACTCCAGATTCTGGTG
Organism: Oncorhynchus keta; assembly: GCF_023373465.1. Classification (NCBI taxonomy): domain Eukaryota; kingdom Metazoa; phylum Chordata; class Actinopteri; order Salmoniformes; family Salmonidae; genus Oncorhynchus; species Oncorhynchus keta. The sequence continues at coordinate 7,265 of NW_026286885.1, read as the reverse complement.
GTCGGTCCAGATGAGAAAAGGGTGCTTAGCCCCTCAAGCCAGTGTCTCCACACCTTCAGAGCTCTAACCACCGCTAGCAACTCCCGGTCCCCACATCATAGTTACGCTCCGCTGGGCTGAGCTTCCTTGAGAAGAAAGCGCAGGGGCGGAGTTTTGGTGGCGTACCCGAGCGCTGTGATAGCACGGCACCCACCCCAGCCTCGGACGCGTCCACCTCCACTATGAATGCTAGAGAGGGATCCGGATGCGCCAACACGGGCGCATCAGTGAACAGCGCCTTCAACTTGTTGAATGCTCTGTCCGCCTGTGCTGACCACTGCAATCGCACCGGGGGCCCCCAGCAGTGAGGTAATGGGAGCCGCTATCTGGCCAAAACCCGGATAAACCTCCGGTAGTAGTTGGCAAACCCAAAACCGCTGCACCTCCTTTACCGTGGTTGGAGTCGGCCAATTACGCACGGCCTAATGCGGTCACCCTCCATCACCACCCCGAGGTGGAAAATGCGATATCCCAGAAAAGAGACGGCTCGTTTAGAGAACACGCATTTCTCAGCCTTGACGTATAGGTCATGCTCAGCAGTCTTCCAAGCACTTTGCGCACCAGAGACACATGCGCGGTGTGAGTGGCCGAGTAGATCAGAATGTCATCGATATAAACAACCACTCCCTGCCCGCACAGGTCCCTGAGAATCTCGTCTACAAAGGATTGGAAAACGGCTGGAGCATTCTTCTTTCCCATACGGCATGACGAGGTACTCATAGTGGCCGGATGTAGTACTAAATGCGGTTTTCCACTCGTCGCCCTTCCGAATACGCACCAGACTATACGCGCTCCTGAGATCCAGTTTTTGTGAAGAACTGCGCTCCGTGGAACGATTCCACCGCCGTAGCGATGAGAGGTGAGGGTAACTATACCCCACTGTGATGGCGTTAGACCTCTATAATCGATGCACGGACGCAAACCTCCCTCCTTTTTCCTCACAAAAAAGAAACTCGAGGGGAGACGGGTGAAATGGAGGGCCGAATGTACCCCTGTCCCAGCGACTCCGTGACATATGTCTCCATTGCCAACGTCTCCTCCTGGGACAGTGGGTACACATGACTCTTGGGAAGCGCAGCGTCTACCTGAGATCTATCGTACAATCCCTTCCCGGTCGATAAGGTGGTAATTTAGTCGCTTTCACTTTACTGGCGATTGCCAACCGGCATACTCGGGGGAATGCACACCGTGGAACCCTGGTCTGGACTCTCCACCGACGTGGCACCGATGGAAACTCCCAAACACCTTCCAGAACACTCCTCTGACCACCCCTGGAGAACCCCTTGTCTCCACGAAATTTTAGGATTGTGCCGGGCCAGCCAGGAGTCCCCAGCACCACTGGAAACGCAGGCGAATCAATAATAAAAACTGATACGCTCCCTATGATTCCCCTGCGTCACCATGTCCAGTGGGACCGTGGTCTCCCGACCATCCCTGACCCTAATGGCCGGCTATCTAGGGAGTGCACGGGAAAGGAGAATCTATCGGCACCAGCGAACCCCTAACTTAAGGGCGAGTCCGCGATCCATAAAGTTCCCAGCTGCGCCTAAATCGACTAGCGCCCTATGCTGGGAAGAGGGAAAAAAGTGAAGGAAAGAGATTAAGACAAACATATGGCCAACAAGGGATTCTGGGTGAGTCTGATGCTGACTCACCTGGGGTGACCGAGAAGCGTTCCGCCTGCCATCTCTACTCCCAGACGGACCCCCAGCACCGATCAGACGTGTGTCCTCTCCGACCACAGTTGGTGCAGGGAAGGCCTCCTCCTCCGGTACCCTCGGCGCAGCCCCTCCCAACTCCATCGGAATGGGAGCGGAGGGGCTGGGTGGTGGAACGCACAGGACCCTCTCTGAACGCCCGCGGGCAGCCAGCAGATTGTCCAGTCGAATGGACATGTCAATCAGCTGATCCAGTGACAGAGTGGTGTCCCGACACGCTAACTCCCGGCGGACGTCCTCTCGGAGACTACACCTGTAGTGGTCCATAAGGGCCCTGTCGTTCCACCCAGATCCGGCTGCCAAGGTCCGGAACTCCAGCCCCGTAATCCTGGGCGCTCCTCCTCTCCTGCCTGAGATGAAAAGTCGTTCTCCCACCGCTCGGCCGTCTAGAGGGTGATCAAACACGGCACGGAAGCGGCAGGAAAACTCTGGGTAGTGCTCCCGCGCTGAGTCTGGGCCATTCCAGACTGCGTTCGCCCACTCCAGAGCACGACCCGTGAGGCAGGAGATGAGGACACTCACCCTCTCCGCTCCTGAGGGAGTGGGTCTAACGGTGGCCAGGTATAGCTCCAGCTGAAGCAGAAACCCTGGCAACCCGCCGCCGCTCCATCATAAGCCCTCGGTAGCGTCAGACGGAGGGTGCTGGAGTCGAGTGATGGGGAGTCCGGAGTCGGGGTGCCGAAGGTGGAGAGAGGAGACCACTCCTCTCCCATCGGTCCATTCTCTCCATCACTTGATCCATCGCGGATCCGATCCGATGGAGAACGGTGGTGTGGTGGAGAACCCGTTCCTCCATCGATGGGAGAGGGTTGGCTGCTGCTCCTGCTGACTCCATTCAATTTGATTTAGGTGCGGGATTCTGTAACACTTCAGGTGTCGTAGGTGTGTGGAGTCAAACGCAGGAGACAGTGAGTGCAAAGCTGTGCGTCTTTAATAGCGCCAACGCACCACAGGGTGCTCACAATAGTAACGGCCCCAAACACAGGGAATGAGAATGTACAACGGAAAAAGTAACGACCAGGCACTAACACGTACCTCTACAACAGAGCCAAGGTTACACTGAAATAATCCCGCACAACAACCAGGCGGGCCGGCTGTCTAATAAAGACAAACTAATTAACTGATTACACATGAACAGGTGCTACCACTAAACATACAAGGAGGGAGAGGAAAAACAATCAGTGGCAGCTAATAGGCCGGTGATGACGACCGCCGAGCGCCAACCGCCCGGGAAGGGGAAACACCCTCGGTCGGACTCGTGACAAACACTCTAAACAGGTCAGCAGCCAGGCTGGAGCCTAAGAAGGAATGAAAAGTAATGATTTAGGCTACAGTGCATTTGGAAAGTATTCAGACCCCTTGACTTTTTGCACATTTTGATATGTTACAGCCTTATTCTAAAATGGATAGTTTTTTCCCCCTCATCAATCTACACACAACACCCCATAATGACAAAGCAAAACAGTAGTTTTTGATACTGCTGCTGACACTACTGCTACTGACACTACTGTTACTGCAAATACTGCTACTACAACAACTACTAATACCACTACTTATACTACTACTTATACTACTGCTGCTGCTACTACTACTCCTGCTACTACTACTGCTGCTACTACTACTACTACCACTGCTACTACTACTACTACTACTACTGCTACTACTACTGCTGTTACTACTGCTAATGCTGGTTGCTGCTACTGCTACTATTGCTACTACTATTAATGCTGCTACTGGACTAGTAATACTACTGTTGCTGCTACTATTAATGCTGCTGCCACTACTACTATTAATACTACTATTGCTACTACTATTAATGCTGCTGCTACTACTACTACTACTGCTGCTGCTGCTGCTACTACTACTACTACTACTACTACTACTACTTAGCATCACTGTAGTGCTATTCACTCAACTGTACGACTTGATTAGTTTACTGTTAGCTAGCTACATAATCTTAGCCATTCTTCTTAGCTAGCTACATAGCCGCCCTTGTATCAGAGATAATTGCATAATTATCGTATTTTCGTATTTCGTCGCCCTAACGTAGCCTTCACTGCTATTCGCCCAGGAGCTAGCAACGCTAGCTAACGCACACAGATTAGCATCACTGTAGTGCTATTCACTCAACTGTACGACTTGATTAGTTCAGTGTTAGCTAGCTACATAGCTGTCTTTGTTTCCAAGATAATTGTGTAGTTTAGTGTGTGTAGCCTTGGAGCGATTATCTTAATTCACTGAGGTTCGCTAGCCAGCTATTGTCGTTCTTTAACTTTTAACTGCAACGTAACGTAAACAACACTGCTAGCTAGCCAGCTAGCCCCGAATAGCAGCACTGTAGAAATTATTACACTCAACGGAACGACTTGATTAGTGTAGTGTCAACAACGCAGCTACTGCCAGCTAGCCTACTTTAGCAGTACTGTATCATTTTAATCATTTTAGTCAATAAGATTCTTGCTACGTAAGCCTAACTTTCTGAACATTCGAGACGTGTAGTCCGCTTGTCATTCCAATTTCCTTGCATTAGCGTAGCCTTTTCTGTAGCCTGTCAACTATGTGTCTGTCTATCCCTGTTCTCTCCTCTCTGCACAGACCATACAAACGCTCCACACCGCGTGGCCGCGACCACCCTAACCTGGTGGTCCCAGCGCGTACGACCCACGTGGAGTTCCAGGTCTCCGGTAGCCTCTGGAACTGCCAATCTGCGGCCAACAAGGCAGAGTTCATCTCAGCCTATGCCTCCTCCAGTCCCTTGACTTCTTGGCACTGACGGAAACATGGATCACCACAGATAACACTGCTACTCCTACTGCTCTCCTCGTCCGCCCACGTGTTCTCGCACACCCCGAGAGCTTCTGGTCAGCGGGTGGTGGCACCGGGATCCTCATCTCTCCCAAGTGGTCTTTCTCTCTTTCTCCCCTTACCCATCTGTCTATTGCCTCCTTTGAATTCCATGCTGTCACAGTTACCAGCCCTTTCAAGCTTAACATCCTTATCATTTATCGCCCTCCAGGTTCCCTTGGAGAGTTCATCAATGAGCTTGATGCCTTGATAAGCTCCTTTCCTGAGGACGGCTCACCTCTCACAGTTCTGGGCGACTTTAACCTCCCCACGTCTACCTTTGACTCATTCCTCTCTGCCTCCTTCTTTCCACTCCTCTCCTCTTTGACCTCACCCTCTCACCTTCCCCCTACTCACAAGGCAGGCAATACGCTTGACCTCATCTTTACTAGATGCTGTTCTTCCACTAACCTCATTGCAACTCCTCCAAGTCTCCGACCACTACCTTGTATCCTTTTCCCTCTCGCTCTCATCCAACACTTCCCACACTGCCCCTACTGGATGGTATCGCGCCGTCCCAACCTTCGCTCTCTCTCCCCCGCTACTCTCTCCTCTTCCATCCTATCTTCTCTTCCCTCTGCTCAAACTTTCTCCAACCTATCTCCTGATTCTGCCTCCTCAACCCTCCTCTCCTCCCTTACTGCATCCTTTGACTCCCTATGTCCCCTATCCTCCAGGCCGGCTCGGTCCTCCCTCCCGCTCCGTGGCTCGACGACTCATTGCGAGCTCACAGAACAGGGCTCCGGGCAGCCGAGCGGAAATGGAGGAAAACTCGCCTCCCTGCGGACCTGGCATCCTTTCACTCCCTCCTCTCTACATTTTCCTCCTCTGTCTCTGCTGCTAAAGCCACTTTCTACCATTCTAAGTTCCAAGCATCTGCCTCTAACCCTAGGAAGCTCTTTGCCACCTTCTCCTCCCTCCTGAATCCTCCCCCCTCCCTCCTCCCTCTCTGCAGATGACTTCGTCAACCATTTTGAAAAGAAGGTCGATGACATCCGATCCTCGCTTGCTAAGTCAAACGACACCGCTGGTTCTGCTCACACTGCCCTACCCTATGCTCTGACCTCTTTCTCCCCTCTCTCTCCAGATGAAATCTCGCGTCTTGTGACGGCCGGCCGCCCAACAACCTGCCCGCTTGACCCTATCCCCTCCTCTCTTCTCCAGACCATTTCCGGAGACCTTCTCCCTTACCTCACCTCGCTCATCAACTCATCCCTGACCGCTGGCTACGTCCCTCCCGTCTTCAAGAGAGCGAGAGTTGCACCCCTTCTGAAAAAACCTACACTCGATCCCTCCGATGTCAACAACTACAGACCAGTATCCCTTTTTTCTCTCCAAAACTCTTGAGCGTGCCGTCCTTGGCCAGCTCTACCGCTATCTCTCTCAGAATGACCTTCTTGATCCAAATCAGTCAGGTTTCAAGACTAGTCATTCAACTGAGACTGCTCTTCTCTGTATCACGGAGGCGCTCCGCACTGCTAAAGCTAACTCTCTCTCCTCTGCTCTCATCCTTCTAGACCTATCGGCTGCCTTCGATACTGTGAACCATCAGATCCTCCTCTCCACCCTCTCCGAGTTGGGCATCTCCGGCGCGGCCCACGCTTGGATTGCGTCCTACCTGACAGGTCGCTCCTACCAGGTGGCGTGGCGAGAATCTGTCTCCTCACCACGCGCTCTCACCACTGGTGTCCCCAGGGCTCTGTTCTAGGCCCTCTCTTATTCTCGCTATACACCAAGTCACTTGGCTCTGTCATAACCTCACATGGTCTCTCCTATCATTGCTATGCAGACGACACACAATTAATCTTCTCCTTTCCCCCTTCTGATGACCAGGTGGCGACCGCATCTCTGCATGTCTGGCAGACATATCAGTGTGGATGACGGATCACCACCTCAAGCTGAACCTCAGCAAGACGGAGCTCCTCTTCCTCCCGGGAAGGACTGCCCGTTCCATGATCTCGCCATCACGGTTGACAACTCCATTGTGTCCTCCTCCCAGAGCGCTAAGAACCTTGGCGTGATCCTGGACAACACCCTGACGTTCTCAACTAACATCAAGGCGGTGTCCCGTTCCTGTAGGTTCATGCTCTACAACATCCGCAGAGTACGACCCTGCCTCACACAGGAAGCGGCGCAGGTCCTAATCCAGGCACTTGTCATCTCCCGTCTTGATTACTGCAACTCGCTGTTGGCTGGGCTCCTGCCTGTGCCATTAAACCCCTACAACTCATCCAGAACGCCGCAGCCCGTCTGGTGTTCAACCTTCCCAAGTTCTCTCACGTCACCCCGCTCCTCCGCTCTCTCCACTGGCTTCCAGTTGAAGCTCGCATCCGCTACAAGACCATGGTGCTCGCCTGCGGAGCTGTGAGGGGAACGGCACCTCAGTACCTCCAGGCTCTGATCAGGCCCTACACCCAAACAAGGGCACTGCGTTCATCCACCTCTGGCCTGCTCGCCTCCCTACCACTGAGGAAGTACAGTTCCCGCTCAGCCCAGTCAAAACTGTTCGCTGCTCTGGCCCCCAATGGTGGAACAAACTCCCTCACGACGCCAGGACAGCGGAGTCAATCACCACCTTCCGGAGACACCTGAAACCCCACCTCTTCAAGGAATACCTAGGATAGGGTAAGTAAGGGTAGGTAATCCTTCTCCCCCCAACAAGAT